>NC_025998.2:86618920-86779694 GCF_000442705.2 Elaeis guineensis
TCTGCAAGCTGCAAGGATCCATTTATGGACTTAAGCAAGCATCTCAGAGCTGGAATACTCATTTCAATGATGTGATCAAAATGTTTGGTTTCATCAAGAATGAGGAGGAACCATGTGTGTTTAAGAAGGTCAGTGGGAGCGCAGTTATCTTCCTCGTATTGTACGTAGATGACATCCTCCTGGTTGGGAATGATATTTTCATGTTGACCTCAGTCAAAATATGGTTGTCTAAGAAGTTCTCTATGAAAGATCTAGGAGAGGAATCCTTTATACTGGGTATTAAGGTCTATAGAGATAGACCAAATAGGATGCTGGGACATTCACAGAAGATGTACATAGAGGTGCTAAAAAGGTTTAGCATAAAAAACTCCAAAAGAGGTTTAGTACCTTTTAGACATGGCATTCATCTCTCCAAGAAGATGTGCCCTAGCACACCTGAGGAGATTGAACGCATGAGCAAGATCCCTTATGCTTCCATAATAGGGAGCCTCATGTATGCCATGCTATGTACACGACCTGATATAGCCCATGCTGTGAGTGTCACTAGTAGATATCAGTCGAATCTAAGCAAAGAGCACTGGATTTCTGTGAAATGTATCCTTAAGTACTTGAGAAGGACTAAGGATATGTTTCTAGTCTTTGGGAATGGAGAACTCCAGGTTCAAGGATTTATAGACTTAGACTTTATGTCTGATATAGATGATCGAAAGTCGACATCTGGGAGTCTGTTCATTTGCAATGGTGGTGCAGTTAGCTGGAAGAGTTCCAAGCAGACAGTGATTGCTAATTCCATCGTGGAGGCAGAGTATATTGCTGCATCGAAAGCTACGAAGGAGGCATTCTGGTACAAGAAGTTTGTCGCAGAGCTTGGAGTGATGTCATCGGATGCCATCCCTCTTTACTGCGACAATAATGACGCCATAGCCCTAGCTAAGGAGCTAAGGTCTCACCAGAAGTCCAAGCATATCGAGCGGCGATTTCATCTGATCCATGATTATCTCGAAAAAGGATATGTCGAGGTTAAGAGAGTTGACTCCACAGACAATGTGGCGGACCCACTGACAAAGCTATTAGGCCAGCAGAAGATCAAAGGCCACCTTGAGAAGATGGGACTTAGATATGTAGTCAATTGGCATTAGGTCAAGTGAGAGTTTGTTAGATGTGTGCCCTAGATGCCAGATTGGCTGACACATTCCTATACAAATATAAGGACAAATTTGTAATTTTGACTATAAATGAATAAAAAGATTATTCTACTATCACATTGTGTATATTATGTCTGTGATATATCCTTTGAGTTAGTAGAAATATTAATTCATATTTTTAAGAGTTAAAAATTTAAGGCATGAATTTACATAACTAACTCATAAACAGCTCCTGACCATAGGATCATCACGAGGATGGTGATCGATCCAGAAGGTTGGTGTACGATCGATCTGGAAGGTTGGTGTGTCTTGAGTCTACGGTGTGGAGACACCAGAGCAAGAGTACAGATATTTATTAAGAACGAGAGTACTGAGCGTGACCACCTCGAGTAGTCATAAAGAAGTCTACCTTCTCATCGATGACTAACTCGATGCTGCAGCTGTGTGTCTAGTTCTTTGACCTGAGGTACATCGATAGTTGACCTTGAGTGTGTTATAGTTTGACTACATCATAACTCGATCTCCTAGCCCTTCGAAACCCTGAGGTGTATGTTGGCTGTAGCATATTCATTGTAGGATCCAGATTGTACCAAGATGGGATCTATCAACCTCGGTATATAAGAGGAGTAGTCCTATGATGATCAAAAGATCGAGTCTTTAAGCCCATGGCCATGGCAGAGTGAAATAATGGAAAAGAGTTTTCCATTAAGATTTCACATCGGACTTGGATCGATCGATTGATTCATATGACTGATGTTGGATTTGACGAGTTCACCTTAACCCTAATTCAGTCAAAACTCATGATAGAGGAACTCAATCACACAGGTAGTTGCACTGAGAGGTTCATCTTTATTTCTGATGGATTGCTACCATATACTGTTAGGTGTCACTGGTGGATTTTGAGAGTAATTAGAATGATCTTGATGATCGATCATTCTAATTATCTAAATCAGAAGAGTTCTGATCCATCGAAAAGAGTTTCGATGATGTCGATGATGAGATACGACATGTCTCATTATCATACAGAAATGAAACTAACTGGATCACACAAATAAGAGTTAGGGTCTGGATGTCATCAATTGAGCTAGCCCAGTTCGATTGATTTGGATTTGATCCAATTAGGTTCAAGAAAATCGTGCTAGCATACGATTGAGCCTAACTTTCTCCTCGTGTAATCTTTTTCATCTCGATCGAACCAAATATGATTCGACTCACCCAGAGAATCTTGCGAAGGTTTCTCTCAGTCTGACTGTAGACAGTCCAGCTCAAAAAAGTTTTGTCTTAATTTATGAGATAAATTTAAGATAACACCTGCCAATTCCTGTCACCTGCCATTTTCATTTTAGGACATCGGTCAAATATTGACTTATGGATCTTGAACTGAAGGCCACTTGGCAAGAGGTCATTGGAGAGTTTTTATGGAGTATCTGCCTATTAATTTTACCCTCAAAGTGGGTGCCATAATCAGATATGGCGTGCGCCCAAAGTGGATAAGGATAGAGTCCCATGAGATGAGGACTCTATGCCTTGATCGACTTAAATTGTTGGGCGCCTATCTCACTATGTTTATCTAGTGTTGGTGCCAACAGTAGGAGGATTTGGTGGAGTTTTTATCTGATATGATCAGATGACATCACTCCACCAATCAAATTTTTTTTTGAATTAATTAAAATTTTTTGATTGGTCGAATGATGTGGCACTGCATGGCGAAGCAAGGTCTATTTAAACCCTGTCTGCACCTAGGGTTTAGAGAATCTGCTCAATACCCAACAAAAATATGAAATCCCTCCACTTATCCATGCCTCCTCTACTCCTCTTCACGTCCAAGAGGTTGGGCATCCATCTGGTGCTTGTCCAAGACGTGGTGGCTCCCTGATCAGAAGGCTGAAGGGATTTGTCGAAAAGCTACTACCCCAGCTTCAGAAGATCTTTTGAAGATCTTTCAGATCAGATCCAGATCTAATTTTTGGAGCAAAGATTTGTGAGGAGAAGATGATCTAGATCCTACTCGAGTGGATACTGGTAGAGGCCAGACGACTGCGTGGCTATTTTTGAACCTCGGGCATTGCTGCGATCATCTACAGGATAATCTAGTTACCCTAGAGGTATTTTTCTAATCTTTAAGTTTTAGATTTAATTTTAGATTAAATATCAGATAATAAGAATTGGATCTAATAGACCTTAGATTTGAAATAAAGTAGGATAATTTTTTTTAAAAATATTCTGCTCCGGATCTCATTAGATCTGGAAGATCCTACAAGGAAAAAGGTAGTTTTTCCTTCACATATTTACAAATGAATCTAAGGTGTGCAAACTAAATAGGTCCATCTATGGATTGAAGCAGGCATCTAGGAGTTGAAATATATATTTTGATAAGGTGATCAAAATGTATGGTTTCGTTAGGAACAGAGAAGAGCCTTGCATCTACAAATGGGCTAACGATTCTATAGTAATTTTTCTTGTATTGTATGTAGATGATATACTGTTAAAAGAAAATGACATCCCAGCTTTGAACAGTATAAGGCTGTGGCTCTCATCTCAGTTTTCCATGAAAAATTTGAGAGAAGCATCCTACATTCTAGGGATAAAGATCTATAGAGATAATCTAGAAAGTTGCTTGGATTGTTTCAATTCACGTACATCGATATCATGTTGAAATAATTCAATATAAAAAATTTCAAAAAAGACTATCTTTCAATAGGCTATGGAATTACTCTCTCCAAAAAGGATTGTCCGACAACCCCTCAAGAGAGAGCATATGAGTAGGATCCCATATGCTTTGGTAATAGAATCTATCATGTACACTGTTGGGTATAAAATACCCACAGCCGAAGTTCTCAACAGAATCAACTCCGAGAGGACTCCGCCCAGACTCCCACGGGAGTCGGACTCCGCCCATGACTCCAACCTCAAGGGGGACTCCGCCCGGACTCCCACGGGAGCCGGGCTCCATCGCCAACTTCGACTGCCTGTAAGATCCGTCTGGACTCCTACGGGAGCCGGACTTCGCACCTGACTGTAATTGCAGGGGACTCCGTCCGGACTCCTACGGGAGCCGGGCTCCGCCCGTGACTTCAACTCCGAGAGGACTCCGCCCGAACTCCCACGGGAGCCGGACTCCGCCCACAACTCCAACCTCAAGGGGGACTCCGTCCGGACTCCCACGGGAGCCGGGCTCCGTCGCCAACTTCGACTGCCGGTAAGATCTGTCCGGACTCCTACGGGAGCCGGACTTCGCACCTGACTGTAATTGCAGGGGACTCCGCCCGGACTCCTACGGGAGCCGGGCTCTGCCCGCGATTTCAACTCCAAGAGGACTCCGCCCGGACTCCGCCCACGACTCCAACCTCAAGGGGGACTCCGCCCGGACTCCCACGGGAGCCGGGCTCCATCGCCAACTTTGACTGCCGGTAAGATCTGCCCGGACTCCCACGGGAGCCGGGCTCCGTCGCCAACTTCGACTGCCGGTAAGATCCGTCCAGACTCCTACGGGAGCCGGACTTCGCACCTGACCGTAATTGCAGGGGACTCCACCCGGACTCCTACGGGAGCCGGGCTCCGCCCGCGACTTCAACTCCGAGAGGACTCCGCCCGGACTCCCACGGGAGCCGAACTCCGCCCACGACTCCAACCTCAAGGGGGACTCTGCCCGGACTCCCACGGGAGCCGAGCTCCGTCGCCAACTTCGACTGCCGGTAAGATCCGTTTGGACTCCTACGGGAGTCGGACTTCGCACCTGACTGTAATTACAGGGGACTCCGCCCAGACTCCTACGGGAGTCGGGCTCCGCCCGCGACTTCAACTCCGAGAGGACTCCGCCCGAACTCCCACGGGAGCCGGGCTCCGCCCACGACTCCAACCACAAGGAGGACTCTGCCCGGACTCCTACGGGAGTCAGACTCCGTCATCAGCTCCGACCACTGCCGAACTTCAGTCGATGGATCTGCACTCCCAGGCAGGCCACAATAATGGCCACGATCCTGCTTCACTTTCTGCGGCAGATTCCGTGCAGCTTTATCACTCCCTGATAGGCCGCAGTAACGATCACAGCACTGCTCCACTTCCTATGACAGATTCCGCGCAGCTCCACTACTCCCTAGCAGGCCACAATAACGGCCATGATCCTGCTCCACTTCCTACGACGGATACCATGCGATTCTTCCATCCGCTGGCAAGTCGCGACAACAGACGCCGCTCCACTCCCCACGGCAGACTCCACGTGGCACGCCCCGGTGATAGCCACGGGTCCACTCCACTACTCTTCACAGCAAACTCCGCCTGACCCTGGGCAGCCCACTGCGAGACGGTTACAGATGTCGCTATCAGGCTACTGCCCCCTCCGCCTATAAAAGGGGGCCCCAGATACGTTATTCAATAAGCTCTTATTTTTTACCTAAAAACTCTGCTAAATTCTTCGTTCGAGCACTCCATTCTTGTTGAGGCGTCGGAGGGTCTTGCCGGAGCAACCCCACCTCCGATTTAGACTTCTTTTGCAGGTCCCGATGGCGACCGTAACTCCCTCGACTCCAGCTTCTCCGGTGCGAGTGGATTTCTGCACCAACAGGATTGGCGCTAGAGGAAGGGGGGCGAACCTCCGCAGTACCCTTATTCTTAAAGGAGCGCTCAACGGAGCCGTCGTCTCCTCCGACATCCATTCCTTGTTTCCTCCACGGGATCCTTACTCGATGCCTCCCCGCAAGGCATCCACGCGACGGTCCATGGCCAGATCTTAGGCTCCGGCCTCTCCTCCTGTTTCTCAACCTCCTCCTCCTCCTCCGGTGGTGGCGATCGGTGCGGAGCAGTTTGACCTGCTGGCACAGCAGATCAGAGGCCTCACAGAAGCTGTGCAGGCTATGCAGCAGCAGCAGCCACAGGCATCAGTACGCCCGGAAAGGGCATCCCCGAAACACCAGAATCTGACGGTGGGGCGGGCCACCTGGGCCAGCCGCCCCATCCTTCCTGGGAAAATGAACCCGAGGGTGGAGAGCCCTCAATCGAAATACGACTCCACCCCTAGAAGATCCCTGCCCCCATTCTGCCAGAGGACCCTCGAGACTCGAAGTCGGGAGGATTTCCTGGACCGGAGGCTCCAGGAGATGAACTGACGGATCGAAGAGCTCCACCATGCTCCCCCCACTTATGGTGAGGATATTTGTACTGACCCTCCCTTCTCTTAAATGATCATGCAGGAACCGATCCCGCCAAACTTCAAGCTCCCCCAGTTTGAAAGCTACGATGGGACTTCGGACCCGGTTGATCATCTGGAAGCCTTCCGGATGATGATGCTGCTTCACGATGCTCCCGATGCCATTCTATGTCGGGCCTTTCCGTCCACCTTGAAGGGAGCGGTGAGGAACTGGTACTCAGCTTTGAAATCGGGTACCATCTTTTCCTTCGATCAAATGAGCCACCAATTTATGGCCCATTTTGTCAGCAGCCGGCGCCCCCGGAAGGGTTCAGAGTTTCTCATCAATATCAAGCAGAGGGAAGGGGAGTCTATTCGGGCCTACATCAATCGTTTCAACGTCGCGGCGCTGGAGGTCCGAAACTTGGACCAATCAGTCGCAATGGCCGCCCTGAAGGGTGGCCTTCAGAAGAATGACCTTTTGTTCTCCCTGGAGAAGAAGTACCCCAGGGATTTTGCTGATTTGCTGGCCCGGGCTGAAGGATACGCCCGAGCGGAAGAAGCCTTCAAAATGAAGGATGAAGAAACAGCGAGGAAGCGGCAAGCGGGAGACTCGCTTAAGCCCGCAATTGAAAAAAGGCCCAGAGAAGCCCGGCCGCATTCTCGATCCCCTCCTGGGCACAAGCGGGCCCATACTCCACCCCGGGTATGCAGGCAGAGAAGTTCGGATTGCGGGGTTCGACGGGGTTCCCCACCGGGGAGATTCCACAACTACGCCCTCCTCAACACCTCGAAGGCCCAGGTACTGATGGAGGTCAGGGAGCAGCTCCCTAGGCCAGAGAGGATGCGCACACACCCTGGGAAGTGCAACCCCAACAAGTTCTGTCTCTACCACCGCGACCACGGCCACGACATGGAGGAATGCATCTAGCTCCGGGATGAGATCGAGGAGCTCATTCAGTAAGGTCGACTCGACAGGTTCATCCGACGCAGGCCTAAGGGTAGAGGAGATCGGCCAAGGGCCCTTCCGCAACCTGAACCACCAAGAAGGGAGGAGCAACCCGGGGATCGGCCTCCCATCGGGACCATCGACTCCATCACCAGAGGGCCTCAAGGAGGAGCAGACCTCCCACAACCGTGGAACTCAAAAAATCTGTAAATATATCACTTACGATTTCACTTTGAATCTAAATTTCTTTCTACTTGACGTACTCTTCCCATTTGGCATGGATTTGCCACGACTGGATATGACCCCTCCAAATGCCTGAAACAAAATTATGTTGGGAACGGGGGGAGAACCCCATCCTAACATACCTGAAATGAAAGTTCGACTATCTCGAGATCGGATTGGGGGAGAGGCCTTACAACGCCCTAATGTGCCCCCACAGCCATGTCAGGAACAGGAGGAAGACCTCGTCCTGACATGAGCAAAGTCAAAGGCCCGGTTCTTTTAGACCGGATGGGGGGAGAGGCCTTACAGCGCCCTAATGTGCCCCCACAGCCATGTCAGGAACAGGAGGAAGACCTCGTCCTGACATGAGCAAAGTCAAAGGCCCGGTTCTTTTAGACCGGATGGGGGGAGAGGCCTTACAGTGCCCTAATGTGCCCCCACAGCCATGTCAGGAACAGGAGGAAGACCTCGTCCTGACATGAGCAAAGTCAAAGTTTTGGTTCTTTTAGACCGGATGGGGGGAGAGGCCTTACAGCGCCCTAATGTGCCCCCACAGCCATGTCAGAAATAGGAGGAAGACCTCGTCCTGACATGAGCAAAGTCAAAGGCCTGGTTCTTTTAGACCGGATAGGGAGAGAGGCCTTACAGCGCCCTAATGTACCCCCACAGCCATGTCAGGAATAGGAGGAAGACCTCATCCTGACATAAGCAAAGTCAAAGGCCCGGTTCTTTTAGACCGAATGGGGGGAGAGGCCTTGCAGTGCCCTAACATGCCCCCACGGCCATGTCAGGAATGGGAGAAGAACCTCGCCCTGACTTGAGCAAGGTTGAAGGCCCGAACTCCTACGGGAGCCGGGCTCCGTCCGTGACTTCTGCAGCAAAGGAGACTTCGCCCGGACTCCTACGAGAGCCAGGCTCCACCCACGACCTCTGCAGTAAGAGAGACTTCGCCCGGACTCCTACAGGAGCTGGGCTCCGCCCACGACCTCTACAGCAAGAGAGACTTCGCCCGAACTCCTACGGGAGCCGGACTCCACCCACGACCTCTACAGCAAGAGAGACTTCGCCCAGACTCCTACGGGAGCCGGACTCCACCCCACGACTCCTGTAGAAAGGAAGACTCCGCCCGTCCTGGCAATGGCCCTTACATGCCCTCGCAGGAACGGGAGGAGAACCTCGTCCTGATGGTGACGAAACTTGGCCGCCCAACAAGATCGGATGAAGGGAAAAAGCCCCTTAGCGGCACCTCCACGCTCCTGTGCAACCCCGCAAAGGGCGAGGGGAGGGCCCTCACTCAGAGAAGAGGAGGAAAATTAAAAAGGAAGGGTGGCGAACTATGACGGAAACAGATGAAGGACGAACCGCACCAAAGACCTAAAAGACTTCGTCCCAACGGAGACGGGGAGTTCCTACCAAACACCCCCGGCCTCTAAAAAGACTCCCGACACAGGTCAGGAGGACAGCTACATCCCTGAAGTAATGCGGAGCCCGGACCGCCAAGCTCGGGCTTGCGGCCATGTACGACGAGGAAGGCAAGCTAACGCATCGACGACTGGGCGCCTCCCAACGACGTCTACATCAGACAAGTCGAACGACAAGAAAAGTTCGACGGATGACAATCTAATACAATGCACGGACGAGGTAACACTAAACACCCTTTTCATTCCATTTTCGAAATACACGCTACAAAGCCCGGAAGGCCAAGGAAAGAAAAGCAAAACAACAAAAAGGGAAGTAAATACATGAAAAGATAGAAGGACGAAAAGAGTTCTAAGGAGGCTCTGCTCCCTCCAACCTAGAGTTGTCTGCTCCACCCCTCATCCAGGACTGCCTTAGATTCTCAATTTTTTCTTCTAGCTCTTCCCTTTTCTGCAGCGCATCCTGGAGCGCCCGATGAAGTCACTGGCTCTCGGCCTCTGCCTCTCGATGCCTCTTCCTCAAGACCTCAGATTCCTCCTCTGCGTCTGCGACCGCGACGGCCCGCTACTCGTATGCCAGTTGAATATTCAGTTATTGCAGCTCGGCTGTCTTTTCCCTGAGGGTGACAGAAATCCCTTCAACGGTTCCTCTTAGGGACTAGAGCTCCTCAGAATCCCTGGCGGAAGTAAGCTGAGCCCTGCTGGCCAGCTGCCTCTGGAGACGGACGACTTCATCGGTCGCCGCCCTGAGTCTCCCTTTATATTCCTCCACCTGCCTGCGCCAGCTGGCTCGATGCACGTCGTGACTCACCTCGGCATCCTGAAGCTGTCGCTGAAGGTCGGAGACCTTCTTCGACCACTCCTGGTCGCCGTCAACCCGAGCCAAGAGCCGGGACGAACTTCCTTCCAGCTGGCCGATCTTCCCCTTAGCGGCTGACAGTTCCACCTTGAGGGTACTAATCCTGGCGGCCTGAGCCCAAATTCGATCGCTGGCGCTCTTCTTGCATTCCTCAAGCTCCTTCACGAAATCCGCCTTCCTCTGACTATACTCCATGATCCCCTTCACGTGGAGATTCCGAAAGTGGGTGGCCTCCACGGCGGCTTCAGAACGACCTTCCCTCAATCTGCGAAGCTCGCGTTCCATCTTCTTTGACTTCTTTGTCAAGTGAAGGACTTCCTTCTTCAGCCGTTGGATCGTCGACTTCAGCGGAACCCCCAGGGGCAGGGGAAGTGCTTCTACAGGACACTGCCATCGGAAGGCAAAAGTGTCAAAGCATGACTCATCGCAGGAAGAAAAACAGAGAGAAGAAGGAGAGGGAGGAGAAGCCATCCGCGATAAGAAATTCAGCTTTATTGATTGGATGATTCTTGAAGACAAAAAAGAAAAGAAAAATTGTGATGAAATAAAAATAGAAGGTCGGAGGTCTCAGACCTCAGGGGCGGGGGTTGGAGAACTCGGCGTCCCCGGCAAGGGGGCCGCAACAGCGGTAGCGGCTGGCGAGGGACCGGCCTCATCTTCGGACTCCTCGCCTAGGAAATTGAGATCGAGCTCCAGAAATTTTCTGGCCACCTTCTCTTGGCAGAGCTCAAACCCCTTGATGAACGCCTCCTGGCCGAATTGGACATTCAGATCCCTCATCTCCGTGGAAGCCTTGAATTTCTCTACCGCAAGGACTCTGGCCTCCGAGACTAGAACCGAAATCTGCTCAGCCAAGTTGGCGACCTCGGCCTCCGCCCTTCTCGCCGACTCCTCTAAGGTCTGCCTCTCCTCCTCTCGGGCTTGTTTCTCTCTTTCCAGGGCCTCTTGGAGGGCGACTACTTCGGCCGTCTTTGCTTGGAGGCGAGCAACCTCGGCCCGGCAGTGCTCCTCCACCTGGAGGATGTCCCTCTTCACATGGTTCACCACCTCGATATTGGCGAGGAGCTGGTGCCCAATCTGCAAGGGCGGCTAGGGGATCAGAACAAAGGCCGAATGGCCAGGTAAATAAAGATTTGCTTACCTCAAGGAAGGACCCCAAAGTATCCCAGGCCCGCTGCTCAGGATCGGCACGGTCGATCCTCTCGACGACGTACGGCAGAATGCAGTCGTCGATCAACCACCTGATCCAGTCCCTGTCATTAAAGGGATTCTCTGGCCCCTCTTCAGAGCAGAGGGACTCGTCAGTGGCAGTTCGGCGGCTACTCGCCCTGCGGGCCACCGATTTCCTTCTCTTCCCCCTCTCGGCCACGGGCGCCTCCGTGGAGCGGACCTTCGAAATAGGGGCCCCGGTCGGTGGACTCCTCGAGGAGGCCCGGGGAGCCGTTGCCTCGGCATCCCAGGGAATGTCAATCGTTGGAGCTGCCTGGGTGGGTGCAGCCAAGCTCGACTCCTCCGCCCTGGCCCTCTTCGCCGATCCGGAGGTCGCGACACCCTTTCTTTTGTGGGCCCTGAGGCCCCTGGCAAGCATCCGCGCTGCTTCGGTGTCCATTCCTTAAAAAAAAAAAAAAGAGAGAAGAAGAAAAAGAAGCAAACCAATCAATCGAGAGTCGGAAATCAAAAAAAAAAAAAAGAAAAAAAAAGAGAGAAGAAGAAAGAGGAGAAAAGGAGAGAGAAGGAAGAAGAGTAAAAAAAGAGAAAGAAAAAGAAGAAGGACAGAAGAAAAGAAGATAAGGGAAGAGATGAAGTACTCGCAGGATCCTGGGGGCTCAGGCCAATGTTGAACAAAAATTTCTCCCTCAGAAGATTGGGAAGGGAAGGAGCGGAGTAGGCAAGAAGCTTCCGGGCAGCCTGAAGGTCATCCTCCCCCAGGCTGGGGGCCCGGCAGACAGAATCCCTCAGAGAGCCCCAAGGGGGCAGGCCCAGCCTTAAGGTCGGACAGTGGACGAAGAGGTATTTCTCCTTCCAATTATGGATTGAAGAAGGGGCACCTTTCAGCAACCCCTTCTTGCCGAACTGGGGAGAGAAGTACCACCAGTCCTTCGTCGAAGGATGGCGCTTGAAAGTATAGAAGTGCCTAAATAGGGAGAGGGACGGCTGGACCTCGACTACGTGGCAAAGGGAGAGAAATCCTATCAAAAACCTAAAAGAATTCGGGGCCACAGAAGCCAAGGAGATGTCTAAGAAGCAGAAGAGGGCGACAACAAAGGAAGGAAGTGGAAGCTGGAGTCCGGCGTGGAACGCCTCCTGATACAGACAAAAATGATCGGATGGAGGAGTGCTAGCCCGGTCAGAAGGGCTAGGCAGCTCCAAGTCGTACTCCGGAGGAACTCCATACTGAACCCTTATCAGAAGGAGTTCCTCCGGAGTCAGGGTACATGGAATGGCGCCCGATGCAAAAATCGGGTGGAGCCCAGCCCCAGACGCGGGTTCATCTACAGAGCAAGGGACCTGGGGGTTTGAGGCGGAAGAACTCCCGAAACTGCAAGGAGCGGAAGAGCCGGACAACATTTTGAGTAGCTTCGAATGAGGGCTCCAAAGATCCCAAAGAAGACGGACAGGATGAAGGGCGAGGGGTCACAAGAAACTAACTCGGAGGAATACAAAAACAATGACAAAGAAGAAGTCCCTAAGCGGTGGGAAGAAGGTTGAAGGTGCTGGAACTAACCTAGATCGCTCTGAGGGACCGGAGGGATGAAGACAGAGATGATTTGAAGGGTGCCTACGGCTCGAGAAGATACCAACTGAAACAGGGCTCTCGAAGGGAAGGCAGACAATGATAAAACTCTGGAATGGAATAGGGCCCCTAAAGGTGGAAGGACGGGTTTAAATAGACCTTGGGATCCGGTGCCATGATGATCGTGAATCCCCCCAAGCTAGCCCGTGCCCGACACGTGTCCCACTCCCCCAGATGGGCGGCTAAAAGCGGCTGACGAATCGGCAGAGCCATTATGGCGCCGTAACTGGGCCAGTGTACCGGCGGAAATTTCGAAGGATCCCTTCGTATCACCCCGATTCGAAAAGACTCCAACACGCGCACATTTAATGCCAAAATATATGGGGGCGGCCGTGCGCAGGATTCGAGGGGACAACTTCGGTTATGCCAATCTCTCCGTACTTCCTTCATTCGAGATTCAAACTCGGAAGTAGGAGGACTGGTGTTGGGTATAAAATACCCACAGCCGAAGTTCTCAGCAGAATCAACTCCGAGAGGACTCCGCCCGGACTCCCACGGGAGCCAGACTCCGCCCACGACTCCAACCTCAAGGGGGACTCCTCCCGGACTCCCACGGGAGCCGGGCTCCGTCGCCAACTTCGACTGCCGGTAAGATCTGTCCCGACTCCTACGAGAGCTAGACTTCGCACCTGACTTTGATTGCAGGGGACTCCGCCCGAACTCCTACGAGAGCCGGGCTCCGCCCGTGGCTTCAACTCCGAGAGGACTCCGCCCGGACTCCCACGGGAGCCGGACTCCTCCCACGACTCCAACCTCAAGGGGGACTCCGCCCGGACTCCCACGGGAGTCGGGCTCCGTCGCCAACTTCGACTGCCGGTAAGATCCGTCCGGACTCCTACGGGAGCCGGACTTCGCACCTGACTTTGATTGCAGGGATGGTGTTGGGTATAAAATACCCACAACCGAAGTTCTCAGCAGAATCAACTCCGGGAGGACTCCGCCCGGACTCCCACGGGAGCCGGACTCCGCCCATGACTCCAACCTCAAGGGGGACTCCGCCCGGACTCCCACGGGAGCCAGGCTCCGACGCCAACTTCGACTGCCGGTAAGATCCGTCCGGACTCCTACTGAAGCCAGACTTCGCACCTGACTGTAATTGCAGGCGACTTCGCCCGGACTCCTACGGGAGCCGGGCTCCGCCCGTGACTTCAACTCCGAGAGGACTCCGCCCGGACACCCACGGGAGCCGGACTCCGCCCACGACTCCAACCTCAAGGGGGACTCCGCCCGGACTCTCATGGGAGCCGGGCTCCGTCGCCAACTTCGACTGCCGGTAAGATCCATCCGGACTCCTACGGGAGCCAGACTTCGCACCTGACTGTAATTGCAGGGGACTCTACCCGGACTCCTATGGGAGCCGGGCTCCGCCCACGATTTCAACTCCGAGAGGACTCCGCTCGGACTCCTCCCACGACTCCAACCTCAAGGGGGACTCCGCTCGGACTCCCACGGGAGCCGGGCTCCGTCGCCAACTTCGACTGCCAGTAAGATCCGCCCGGACTCCCATGGGAGCCGAGCTCCGTCGCCAACTTCGACTGCCGGTAAGATCCGTCCGGACTCCTACGGGAGCTGGACTTTGCACCTGATCGTAATTGCAGGGGACTCCGCCAGGACTCCTACGGGAGCCGGGCTCCACCCGCGACTTCAACTCCGAGAGGACTCCGCCCAGACTCCCACGGGAGCCAGACTCCGCCCATGACTCCAACCTCAAGGGGGACTCTGCCCGGACTCCCACGGGAGCCGGGCTTCATCGCCAACTTCGACTGCCGGAAAGATCCGTCCGGACTCCTACGGGAGCCGGACTTCGTACCTGACTGTAATTGCAGGGGACTCCGCCCGGACTCCTACGGGAGCTGGGCTCCGCCCGTGACTTCAACTCCGAGAGGACTCCACTCGGACTCCCACGGGAGCCGGGCTTCGCCCACGACTCCAACCGCAAGGAGGACTCCGCCCGGACTCCTACGGGAGCCAAACTCCGTCATCAGCTCCGACTACTGCCGAACTTCAGCCGACGGATCTGCACTCCCAGGCAAGCCACAATAACGGTCACGATCCTGCTCCACTTCCTGCGGTGGATTTTGCGTAGCTCCATCACTCCCTGACAGGCCGCAGTAACGGTCACAGCACTGCTCCACTTTCTATGATGGATTCCGCACAGCTCCACTACTCCCTGGCGGGCCACAATAACGGCCACGATCCTGCTCCACTTCCTACGATGGATACCGCACGATTCTCTCATCCGCTGGCAAGTCGCGACAACAGACGCCGCTCCACTCCCCGCGGCAGACTCGTGGCACGCCCCAGTGATTGCCACGGGTCCACTCCACTACTCTTCGCAGCAAACTCTGCCTGACCCTGGGCAGCCCACTACCAGACGGTTACAGATGTCGTTATCAGGCTATTGCCCCCTTCGCCTATAAAAGGGGGCCCCAGATACGTTATTCAATAAGCTCTTATTTTTTACCTAAAAACTCTGCTAAATTCTCCTTTCGAGCACTCCATTCTTGTTGAGGCAGAGAACTAACTTGAGCATCGGAGGGTCTTGCCGGAGCAACCCCACCTTTAGTTTAGACTTCCTTTGCAGGTCCCGGCGGCGACCGTAACTCCCTCGACTCCAGCTTCTCCGACGCGAGTGGATTTCTGCACCAACATACACCACGACGTGTACGAGACTGGATGTAGCCTATTCACTAGGAGTAGTGAGTAGATATCAGTCTGATCTGAAAAAATATCATTGAAAGATTATAAAGACAATCTTTAAGTATTTGAGAAATACTAAGGACCAATGGCTTATCTATGGGGATACTGACTTGAAACTTTTAAGATACACTGATTCTAATTTTTAATCAGATCATGATGATAGCAGAAGCATGTCAGACTATGTATTTACCTTAAATAGAGGAGCAATATGCTAGAAGAGTTCCAAGCAACATACTATGGTCGATTCTGTATGCGCAGCAGAATATATTGCTGCGTGCAATACTACAAAGGAGGCAGTGTGGTTGTGAAAGTTCATCATCAAGCTTGGAGTTGCATCCTCTGTTGATGGTCCTATTCTGCTATATTGTAATAGCAGTGGAGCCATAGCTCAAGTAAAAGAACAAAAGTCACACCAGCGTACCAAACATATTTTGTATCGCTATCACCTTGTACGTGAGATCATGGATCGAGGTGATGTCGAGCTTCAAAAGATCAACAAAAAGGAGAACATAGTCGACCCCTTCACTAAAGCTCTCGAGATCAAAGAGTTCGATGATCATAAGTGGAAGATGGGTATAAGATACTATTCTGATTTGCTTTAGTTCAAGTAAGAGTTGTTAGAAAATATGTTCTAAAGTCAATCATTTGAATGATTGTGCTTATTTTATAATATTTATATAAATTATTTATCAATAAATAAAAATTATTTTGACATCATTCATTATAAAGTTACATTTTCTTTGCTAGGACTCTTGTATTGTGATGAAGTCTTTAAAACTATAAAATAATCGATAAAAGAAGATTTATCGTATAGTTCTTAAACATGTTCATGATCAAATGATACGTTATTAAAGAACAATGATGTTTATCGAGTGAAGATCGTTGTGTGCCATATGAGTTGATTGTCCTCTTAACTAAGGAGTGTGGAGACACTGGTATGGCATACACTGGTAGGAGTATATCATCACTGAATAAGTGACTCACCCGCTGAGCGCTCTACTGTTAAGAAAAGCTCGCAAAGCATATGGACATAAGTGTCCCTCAAATCTAAGATCACCATAGTGACTTGCAAGTAACTCACTATGCTTTGCTGTCGGACTATTTGCATTTCTAATATAATGATGGAAGGCTACTGGGTACAGTCAAGTACTTGCGAAGTCTGCATATGGATCAAGATGAAATTAATCTCTCCAGATTATAGGAGCTGATGTATTATTGTATTTTAATTTAGTAAAATCTTGGTGACGGTAATCTATATGATGGATTTGAAAAATTGGAATATAGTATGGATGATCCTTCAAGGTTGATAGTTTAATCTTAAACCGTCTTAGAGTATTCAAGGTCAAAGGGATGAATTATGCGATAACCATATGCATAGATTTTTGAATATTGCTTTACAAATTTTTGATCTATCCAGATATCAGGAATTATTGCTAGATGGTAACTTCGATTAGTATAGAAAATAGTTCTTGTGCTATCGGCTTAGTGTTCGAACCTATAGAGTCATGCACGAAGTCAAGCAATGTAGGAAAGAATTGATCTAAGTCTATATGTTCAATTTGAAAGTACGTGACTTGATTGAACAAATAGATTAACTTGATTGAGAATTAAGTTATTGGTCATACCAGATTAAATAGTTGACTATGTTTAGCCAGTACTAGACATGAGGTTCATGTTCCATTCTGGGGATGTACAAGATTTGATCTATGATCCAAGGAGTCTATGAGAGATTAGATTTAAGTACTAATTAATTTCAAATTAGATCTAATTTAATTAGACTTAATTAGATTAAAAATCTAAGTTTGACTTTGTTCTAAATCCTAAATAGTTTGGGACTGACAGTCTATTCGAAATTGGTTCGAATCAGATTCGAATTGAATTTGAATTGACTCATATTTGGATTGGACCCTTAGAATTCAGTTTTACTGGGACTCTCTGTCCTCATGGCTGATCAAAGGGGGTGGGGTGCTAGTTGTTGCCACACCACACTTGGGTGTAGGTGTGGGTACATGAAGGCACCTAGTTAGGCACCTATCTTATCTCAAATAGGATTTCTAATTAGATAAGGAAAGGATTAATTCAAAGCTAATTTGAATTAGGACTCCTAGTCTATTGGGTTATGAAAAATTATCTATAAATAGGGAGGATTTCTAACTATTAAAGCATAACAATTAGATTCTGTGCTAAGGTGAAAGAGAGAGAGAGAGAGGAGGCATGCAAGAGGAGGATCAGTCCTTCTCCTTCGCATGGTGATTGGGCATCCACCTTCTCCATGATGCGAAGAGGCCTAGGCATCCCAAGTTTGGGTGTGAGGCATCACTCCAAGGATCCTCTCCCTCCCCTCCTTGCTGTCTTATGAAGGTACAACAATTTGATGCTTTGTCTTACTTTCCTGTGAAGCCTGACGTACACGCAAAGTAGAGGGTTTGTACATTCAAACCTTTGCAAAGCTTTAGATTTAGAATCTTTTAGAAATTTGATTTCTATTCCACTGTGAATCAAGTAAAAGATAAAATTTTTGTTAGATTATTATAAAAAAATTTTAGATATTCTCTGACGATCCATTCTTGAGCCAGCCTTGTTTTCTTCAAGAAGCTTAGGCAGTAGTTAAGAGGAGTTCGACGAGCGTCGCGCATGAGCAGCCTGCAAAATAGAAGCAGGCAGAGCACAGCATTAGGCAGAGCGAGGCAATGATCATGTGAGTGGTCGTGAGGCATGATGTAGCAGTTTGCTCCATAGGAAGTATGTTAGGGCATCGAGGATCCTAGTACTGACAGGCCTGTAGAGAATCTCCTTGAAGATTTTGTGAGAGCTTTTATGAGGGTAGCTTCTAATTGAGAGAGATTTATGTATGAAGAGTTGAGAGTGTGAGGATCTCCTCTTGTACTTATTTTTTCTTTCATAGTGAAGCTTACATGCTCCGTAGAAATAGTACTGGAGCTATTCCACATACTTAATTGTGTTCCTATTTTTATTTTTTTTTTTCTTACTACCGCAATGGGTGGTATTGGATCCATAATAATTGGTATTAAAGTGATATCACAAGACCTTAAAGAGGTGCCCTAATGATAAGGGGTGGTAGTATTTTAGTCCTCGTCATGGATGCAAGTTCATTGAGGATCTTCTTTCTTCTATTCATGATTGGAAAGATAGATTTTTTTTTATTTCATCTGATCTTTCCTAAGGCTTTGATTGGATTTAGGGTGATCCGAGACTTTCTCTGAATAAGAAGAAGTCAATCATCCCTGAAGATGAGTAGGATCTCCAAAAGTTGCTTAACATAAAAGTGCCGAAATTGAGTGATCTCATGGCTGAGCAGATGCTCTATGATGTTGGCCTCAGTTTAGCCCTTTCTCAGAGTATGTCTGAGTCTATTATTTTGTTTTATTGGTTACTCAATCTTCATTTAGCTAATTTGACATTATCTTGTCATCTTCAATTTTGCAGCGATGAGGCTTGTACCCATAGAGATCAGATTGTCCTTTTAAAAGAAGAGGTCGAGCTCCATGCCGAAGGGAGGTGCTCCAAAGAGGGTAAGGCCAATGAATTCTTCGATCCCAATCTCATCCATTATCTCTAGGTCAGTTAAGGCTCCTGGTATAGGTGACACACTGGGGGTTGTCATCGTAATACTCCTACCGATAACACCTTCAGCCATCGTGGAGCTTGTTCGAATGGAGTCTCCTCCACTTGCCCCTCAGTCTTCATCGTTAGCCCAATTAGGGTCATTTTTGATTTTCTCGTGGCCCCAACTTTTGTGACCAAGCAAAGGGTGGGGCCCTCCTCATCAATGTCTAAGGAGGAGTTCATCACCATGGTGAGAAGGTTTTGAAGGAATGACTCAGTCCTCCATAATCAGTAGCTTACTCACGAAGTTATGAAGATGATGCTATTGTCGGCTGGCTAGGCCGAGACAAATGCTCGACCACTAGATAATGCCCTGTCCGCCTCATTTGAGAACATGCTAAAGGCAAGTCTCAACTTTGTGGTCTCTTCCTCTCCTTTTGGAGTTCTCAACGCCCGTTCACCTCATTTGAGAACACGCTGAAGGCAATTCTTGACTTAGTTTTCTCTTCCTCTTCTTTTTGGAGTTCTCTGACTTCAGTTCCCTCTTGCAACTGATGCACGATATGGCCCAACTTAGTGAAGCCATCATCTAATTGGGCCGAGTGAAGGAGAAGTTGGAAAGGGACATCTAGATAGCTGAGGCTCAGAGGAAGGCCATAGAAGATAATGCTTCTCAAGCTTAGTCTGATGCTTCTTGAGCATAGTCTGATCTCTTGGCCGCTAATGAATGGATCATCTAGTTTGAGGGCTTCCTCTCCATGGAGCATGGGCTTATAGAGGCATGATAGAAGAGGGTCGCTGAGCTTAATGTGGAGCTCCAGGTAAGGAAGGAGAAGGTCAAGTCGGTGGAAGCTTGGGTAGAGGCCGATAAGGCAAGAGAAGTTGCTGAAGCTAAGCTAAAAGCTGTTGAGGAGTATAAGACTTTAGTGGAGTTTGTGGCAAAAGTTACCAAAAGTTCTTCAGCCACCTGTGCCTACAGCATCAATGATTGCAAGGCTTGGGTGGTGCATTTCTTTCCTGAAGCTGATGTTGGTCGACTTGATCCTTATGCTTATGTCAGAAAAGAAGATCAACAACATGATAAGGGATTGGTCGCCCCTGATATGGAGCAGCCAGTGTTGAGGGGCCAGTCGTAGCCAAGCCCACAATCAGCGAGCTGACCTCTGTTGGGTTCCGATGGCACAGTGGAAGGGTTAGGTGTTTAAAATTTTTATTCAAAACACTCAATGCACCGGAAGCCCTAATGTCCAGAAACTCTTGACTATAATAATCAAAGCATAATAAATATAAATTAAGATAAGAAGAATACCTGTAGCGCTAATCTCAATTTTTACAAGGCATCCAAGTGTCCGCCCTCCAATGGTGATCCACATGAAAATTGAACCAAAGATAGCGCTCCTTCTTCACCTTGCTTCAAGAGTTCTAGTCCCTAGAACTCGACTAGCCTCGTACCGATCAAGATTCTTCAAGAACCTGACCTCATCCTCTTAGAACCTCCTCTAGACTTCTGATTTTCTTTTTTTAAGACCCTTACAACCCTTGTTAGGACCAGATAAGGCTTTGTCTTAAATCCCAAAGCCTTGTCCTAAAACTAAGATAGGTTGTAAGAAAGAAAGGAGAGCAACAGGAGAGAAATTGGAAATCCCTCTTTGATTCCTCAGATACCCAACACCCTAGCCTATTATAGCTACCAGAGAGATGCCAAAAGAGAGGGACATGCCTTATCCAAAAGGCATATCTGATCTAATTATCAGAGATAAGAGTTCCTTCAAGCAGAAGGACTCTTATCCATGATACGTCGATCAGCACCCTAGTCTGCGTGCATGCAACCAAAAAAGGGATATTTTCACATCCCTTCTCAAATCAAAAAAAATCTTCAAAAATCTATGTGGATTGGATATTCAATCTAAATTTTAGAGAATCAAAAATAGTGATAAAATTCTCATGGAAGGATGCTATCCTTGCACCTCTTCACGTGAGTGCTGATCATCATGTGTGCAGGCATCAGGACCAACTTATGGCATCTGTTTGGCATCTAGATAAGTCTGAAAAAATTCTAAAAAAATTATCAAAAATATCTTATCTAATTTAAAATATTATCACCAAAACTTATTCTAATATGAAAGCATGTGATGGGAATAAGGACTCTCCAAATCATGGAGAGACACCACGCTTCTGCACATGCGTGCGAGACATCCTTCTTTTTTTAATTTTTTCTCTTCCTCAAAAATTTTAGAAAAAATATATCTCATACTTTAAGATGTGTATCAGAGGATAGAGGGTGATATGAGCTACTACACAAAATTTTAATCCCATAAAAAATAATATTTTTTCTTCTACCCATGCCAACACTTGTATGCAGAACCTGTTTTGCACCAAGAGTACACCACAACTTGGACTCTTCATAATTAGTATCAACATGGGATGTGGTGCCCCAATTTGGGTTGCTTCTAGGTGACATATCCTGACCCAAATATCTACCAAATTGGGCTAGCTAATTAGCAAGGAATGGGACCAAATTGATCTCCAAAGGAGCAAGGGTTTCCACACGTGCTAGCATACTTACTAGAACCCTGATTGAATCCAAAATTTCAATCAACCTTTTTCAAAAGGGTCCTTAGCCAATTTTTATATGTGTGTGACCCATTGGGTTTCACATCTAGCTAGTAGTAGGTCTGGATATAAGTTGATCAAATTTGATTAGATTTCAATCTAATCGATTTAGGTCCAATCGAGCTAACCCGAGCTCAACAATTAGAATCCTTTCTAATTGGTAATTGAATTAAATACTTTAATTTAATTAAAAATCTACAAATCAAGATTGATATCTAGCAATATATCATGACTATCCAGAAGATATAAAATTTGATAGAAATACCAAATATACCCTTCAATGGCAAATTACCATGCAATTGAATCTTTCGATCATCCTTGCACCCTGAATATGTTCATGAGTATGGAATTATATCAAACTCAAATACATATTCATATCAATTCTCAATTAACTAATAATGACTCCAATAAAAAAGTATTAGAAACTCTTTCTAATCTCCTTCCTGCTTTTGGCCAAAAGACTTTTCTCGAGTCATCTAGGATTGAGAATACACAGGATGTGATCTCCTCTTATTAGGAGTGATTGATTCCATGTTGACCTACTCACAACCTCCATACACACTCCACCATATCTAGAATACCCCATACATATCTTAATGCCATGCCTGGATATGAACCAAAATATGGATTCATGTGCATAAGATTCCATGGTGGTCTCAGGTCTAAGGATCACTTGCACAACTCTCACTTAGAGAACCATCTTTGACATACAAATAAGGCATTCATAAGATATTCTCTTTCATCGAGTCAATTCAGTAGACTCATTTCTCAAATGAGCACCCACATCTTTGTATTAGTGTCTCACACAAGTGGCTAGTGAGATCTGCCACCCTCTCCATTGAGCATACATAGGATGTACCAGTCTATCCGGAATATTGATCTCCGACTCAATGCTCCTACGATCAGGAATATTTAAGATTAAGATTTTAAAATTTTAGGTCTCACTAGCATGACCCATTCATGTCTCCTAAAACCATTATCCTAATCTTTGGTGTTCATCATAATCTTAGACATATTAAGATACAGCTAATATGATGAATCAATGCCTCAAATAATAAATATCGTTTCATGAGTTGAAAAATTTTAAAGAAAATCCCATCGCAACACACTTACAATTGACTTATAGGGCACTCTTCTTTCAATCTCCCATTTGCACTAAAGTCAATCGCCTTTGTATCTCATACAATTAAGATGGCGATCATATAGCTACTATGGTATGGCCTTAATGAATAGATCTGCTATATTGTTCTTTCTGTCTACTCATTCAAAGACAACATCTTATCTTTAACGAGATGAAAATGTCTAAGGATGTGCTTGGATCTATAATGAGACCTAGGTTCCTTATTTTGAATAACGGTCTCAGTGTTATGAAAATAGAGTGACACCGATCCTTCAATCTTAAGAACGACTCTTAAATCCATGATGAGTTTCTTCATCCAGATAGCTTCCTTAATGGCTTCACTAGCAGCAACATACTCTGGCTCAATAGTTGAGCAGCTACTATCTGCTGTTTGAAACTCTTCCAACTCACTGTCCCATTAATTAGGATAAATATATACCCTAATATTGACTTGCTATCATCTGCTTTTCAATGATCCTTCCTTATATCAGCCTGAAATCTACTAGCTATGCCCAAAGCATAAGCTACATCATGCTTGGTACATAGCATGGTATACATAATTGATCCCACAGCTGAAGCATAAGAGATTTCATTCATCCTTTTCCTCTCTTCTAGTGTCTTTAAGACATATTTTCTTAGAGATACATATACCATAACTTACAGACAAGTAACCTTTCTTACTCGCCTCCATATTAAATCTCTTTAATATGAGGTCTATGTACCGTGACTGGGATAAGCCTAACATCCTTTTAGATCTATTTCTATAGATCTTTATACCCAGTATATAGGATGTTTCACCCTAGTCTTTTATGAAAACTTATTTGATAGCCAAGTTTTGACTGATTACATCATTGGGATATCATTCTCAATGAGCAGTATGTCACCGACATACAGAACCAAGAAGATAATAACACTCTCACTTGTCTTCTTATATATACATGGTTCATCCGTATTTTTGATAAAGCTAAACTCTTTGACTGTCATATCAAATCGGATGTTCCAGCTCTTCAAAATCTGCTTCGATCCATAGATGGATCTCGTTAGCCTGCATACTTGATTTGCTCTCTCACTTGAGCAAATCTCTCTGGCTGAGTCATATAGATCTCTTCCTCTAGATTACTATTGAAAATCGATCTTGACATCTATCTACCAGATTTCATAATCGTAGTATGCTGCTATAGCAAACAAAATCTAGATAGACTTGAGCATAGCCACTAGTGAGAAGGTTTCACAATAGTCAATTCCTTGTCTTTGACTTAAACCCTTCGCCACTAACCTAACTTTGTAGGTTTCTACTTGGCCATCTACTCTAATCTTCCTTTTGAAGATCCACTTGCATCCTATTGGGTCACACCCTCAGGTGCATCAACCAAGGTCTACACTTGATTGGTATTCATCAAGTCCATCTCAGATTTCATAGCTTTCAGTTATCTGTTTGAGTCTCTATTCATGACAGCTTCTGAATAGGTCAGTGGATCAACATTCTAAATGATGTTGATAGAATTGTTATTCTCAATGATAAAATTATATCTCAGAGATGCTTGACGTACTCTATCTAACCTTCGGAGAGGAGGTGTGTATAATGGATGTACCTCATCCTTGGGTACTTTTAATTGAGGATCTTTTTGTGATCCAACCATTGGTATTTCTGGATCGATTTGTAGATCATAAACTTTCATAAGTTTAATATTCCTTTCACTGCCTCTTTCTTGGATAAATTTATGTTTCAAGAAAGTGGCGTGCCTACTAACAAATACCTTTTGTTCAGTAGAGTGGTTGAAATAGTATCTATTAATTTCTTTAAGATACTCTACAAACCTACACTTGTCTGATCTAGCACTAAGCTTATGTCCAAAAAATATTTTTGATATAAGTAGGATAGCCCAAAGTCTTAAGATGTTTAAGATTGGGCTTCTTTCCATTCCATATCTCATATGGAGTACTTGTAAAAGACTTTGAAGGCATTCTGTTTAATATATATATGTGGCAGTCTCTAAGGCATTATCCCTAGAAAGATATTAGGAGATCGTTAAAGCATATCATAGATTGCACCATATCCATTAAAGTGCGATTCCTCCTTTCTACTACACCATTTAACTGAGGTGTATAAGGAGGAGTCTATTTAGAGAGTGTTGGTGCAGAATTCTACCGACGTCGGAGAAGCTAGAGTTGAGATGACCGCGGCCGCCACCAGGACCTGCAAGGGAAGTCTAAATCAGAGTTGGGGGTACTCCGGCAAGACTCTCCGATGCTCAAGTCAGTACTCTGTTTCAACAGAAATGGAGCACTCAAATGGGATTTTGGCAGAGTTTCGAGATAGAGTTTAGAGCTTAAAGAAGAATGTATCTGGGGTTCTCTTTTTATAGACGGAGAGCGTAACTGATTGACAGCGATGTCTGTAACCACCTGGTAGTGGGCCGTTCGGGGCCACGCAGAGTTTGTTACGGAGAGTAGTGGCGTCAGGGGGTCGTTCAAGGCCACGTGGAGTTTGTTTTGGAGAGTGGAGCGGTGTCCATTATTGCGACTTGCCAGAGAGTAGTGGGGCCGCGTGGAATCAGAGAGTAGTGGGGCCACATGGAATCTGTTATGGAGAGTGGAGTGGGGTAGTGGCCATTGTCGTGACTTACTAGAAAGTTCGGACTTGACGGCTGAAGCTCGGCTGGGATGTTTGATGGAGTGGAATGGCTCTCTGTTTCTGCAATCTAAGAGAAGCTTGGATGTCTCTGAGGTTGCCGACGAATCCACTATTGTCGGGTGCCTTGGGTGCTGATGTTGCAGGCAGAAATCATCCGTTGTAGAAGCTCGGATGGAGACTTTCTGTTGGAGAAGTCTGATAAGAGTCCAGTTGCTAGGAGAGTCCGCCCGAAATTTACTTGATGTAGAAGCTCGTCTGTAGATTGCCCATCGGAGAGGTTCGATTTCATGACAGATCTGGCAGAGGGTCGTCCGACAGTGGAGTTCGGATGGCACTGTGGAGGTTCATCCGCTGGAGGAGTCTTGAGGACACTGGGGAAGGTCGAACGTTAGAGGAGTCTAGGATTTCAATTCTGTCGTAGAAGTTCGGACGGAGTCCGACTCTTGTAGGAGGCTGAAAGGAGGCTACTTATTGTAGAAGCTCGATCGAAGATCGATTGTCGTGGAAGCTCGGATGAAGATTTCTTATTGTAGAAGCTCAGAGTAGTGACCTGGCTGGTGGAGCCTGTCCCATTGTAGAAGCTCGTCTGGGATCCATCTACTATAGGAGCTCGACTGGGATCCGACTATGAAGAAGCTCGACTGAAGTCCGCCTGTAATAAAAGTTTGAAAGAAATTCATTTACAGTAGAAGCTCGGATGGAATTCGCTTACAGTAGAGATCCAGAGTAGACCGCCTGCAGTAGAAGTTCGGAGTAGACTGCTTGCGGTAGAAGTTCGGTTGAAATTCGGAAAGCATTCGACCACCGTAGAAACTTGGATGGAGTTTGATTACTGTAGAAGTCCTGCTACTGAAGAAGCTCGATCATTGATGAAGTTCGAAGGAAGTTCGGAGTAAAGTCATCCATGGTCGGGAGAAGTCTGGAAGAGATTCGAAGAATAGTCAACCACTGTAGAGAATCAGCTGAAAGTGAAGTTTAGAGAGTATTTGGAGCAGTCCGGTAGATGAATGGAGAAGCTCATTATCGGAGAAGTCCGGATGGTATTATGGAAGCTCGGATGATCGGGGGAGTTCGGAAAGATGCCACACAAGGTCGGAAGCTGGAAAAGCCCTGGAAGGGTCAGCCTTTTACAAACTTCGGCTGGGGGTATTTTATACCCAACACCAGTCCCCCTACTTTCGAGTTCGAGCTTCGAATGAAGGAAGTACACAAAAATTTTTATAGCCGAAGTTGCCTCCCTCGATTTTCGTACCCGATTATTTTCAGATATTTTGGTGTTTGGCGCGCTGGTACTGAAGCCTTTTCAAATCGAGACGATCCGAAAAAGTTTTTTCGAAATTTTTGTTGGAGTGCTACTCTAGGTATGATGCAATAATGGTTCTGTCAACTGTCAGCCACTTTCAGCCGCCTGCCATGGTGAGTGGGACACGCGGCGAGTGTAGGTCGGCCAGAGGAGATCTGCAATCATTACTGCACCGGGCCCTGTTGCCTATTTAAACTCGCTCCCCTCTCTCAGAGATTTCACTTTGCCTGAGAATCCTGTTGGTGCTCTTTTTCTTCCCCGAGAGTTCCATCCCTTTCGGCCTTAGGCATTCTTCGAGTCGATCCCCATCTCTGCATCTCTGCACCTCTCGGACAAGCCTAGGTTAGTTCCAGAACTCCCCTCTTCTCTCTTTTTTTTTTCTGCCCTGTTGTTCTTCTTCCATTTTTCCCCTTTCACATTATGCCTGTTCAGTTTTCTACGAACTTCCCGTTTCTTATTTTTTCCAATTTTTTTAGGATTTTTAGGGTTTTTGCTCGATTCAAAATATCCTCCAGCACTTCCTCCTCTAGCAGTTCTAGGCGTTCGTCCGTTCCAGTCCCACAAAATCCTAGCTCTGTAGAAGAATTTCGTCTGATCTTTGTACCAGACACCATCCCCATCTCTCTAACTGTGGAGGAACTCTCATTGATTAAGATTCAGTACGGGGTTCCTTCGGAGTATGAGCTGGAGCTTCTCGAGCTAACTGGCCGGGCTAGCACTCCTCCCCCTGGCTGCTTCTGTTTATACCAAGAAGTTTTTCGCACCGGGCTTCGACTTCCGCTCCCGCCTTTTGTCATCGCTCTCTTCCACTTTTTAAATATTTCTTTAGTTTCTGTAGTGCTGAACTCCTTTAGATTTCTGATAGGGTTTCTTTCCCTCTGTCGCCTAGCCGAAGTCCAGCCAACCCTTTCTTTGTTTAGAAATTTTTATACTTTCAAGTGTCACCCTTCGGCAAAGGACTGGTGGTACTTCTCCCCCCAGCTTGGTAGAAAGGGGTTGTTGAAAGGTGCCCCCTCTTCTATCCACAAATGGAAGGAGAGGTACTTCTACATCCGATGCCCGATCTTGGAGCTGGGATTATCTCCCTAGGGCTCTCTGAGGGATTTCATCCATCGGGCTTTGATAAACACTTAATTTAAGTCATTTAAAGCAAAAAATTATATTTAATTTATTTTATTTATTAAGAATTTGAAGCTTCTTTTTATGTTTTACAGGAAAGATGATCGCCGATACAAAGAGTCCGATTCGCAGATCAAAAAGACTCAAGTTTGAAGAAAATTGGACTTAAAATAAAATTTAAATAAAAGAAGGATGCATATGGTATTATAGAAAATGAAGATACTATGCAAGAAACCCAAAAATGATATAGGCATCATTTTAAAAAATAAAAATTTCTTTTGGTAATTTTCTAATAAAAAAGGAGCGTAAAGGAGTGTGGCTGGCACGTTTTTGGTGGGCTTCATGCGATTTGAATTTTGGTGCGGGCCCGAGGCTTGAGTGTGGAAGCTGGCGAGTGGCTTGGTTCAAACATGGTGGGTCCGATCCAAGATGCAGGTGCGTGGGGTTTCAAGTGAAATAGAGATTCCGGCTTTTGTTGGCGCGATCGCGCGACATCGGGCATGGCAGGCGTGTGGCATGGCGGGTTTGTGGGGACAGACGGACGCTCATAATAGCAGATAGATCTGGAAATTAAAGAAAAAAAGATAATACTTGAAAATAATTCATGAGGAAGAATTTGTATTTTCTTTATCTGCTTGTGATCTTTCCATCTCATCCATCCATCTTTTAGTTCTTAGTAATTTTTTTAGTCCCACATCTGAAAATCATGTAAAACTCCTCCCTCCTAACACCTATAAAAAGGTTCTTGTACTCCCATTTGAGGGGAAGCCCAGAAATTCTTCTAGAGTCTTGCATAGAGGAAGAGAAATGGACTAGTCCATGAGCAGCTAGGCTAGCAGTCTCGGGAGTGGAGAAGAAATTTTGTAACGACACAGAGTGGGTTTATTGTTCTAAACTTTCTTGTATTTCTTTATATGCAATAAAAATTATGCTTTTTATTTAAATCACCATGAGTTCTTTATTTGCTCTCTTTCATATGCTTTTATTTATGTTTTTCTGTTAGATTAATATTAAGAACAACTTTTACTTTCCGGAGATGCACCATGATCTACGGGTATGGGGTGTGCCGAGAAAAGATAGGTATTTTTCTTAAGATTAATCGCATCTATTTAATTAAAAAAGAGATACAACTCTACTAGTGCAAAATTGATTCAAAACTCCCGTGCTCTTTATTTTCTAATTACATCAATTTTAAGATAATTTATTCTCTAAATCAAAAACAACGTTTCTTTCTTTTATTTTGCAATCTCACTTAGCCCAAGGTCCCTAAGGATACGATCTCGACTCATCCTATCTACGTAGTGAGTAGAGTTATTTTTGGTGCTATCAATGACTACGCATCAAATTTTGGCACCGTTGTCGGGGACCTTGGCACAGTTGAATTAAAAAAAAAAATCACTGACATTTCATAAAACTTAACTAAAATAGCGTAACCTCAAATATAAAAATTTTTAACTTGATTGGACACCTTGTTTCTTTGCATTGCATCTCCATAATTAACTTTAAGGGCGCAACCCATTAACTAAGATAAGGTGGGGATTTGATCACCCTTCCTTGGCCCACAAATCACCCGCTTGCATTTGCATAACCTAGACCTTAATCTAAAATTAATTAGACGTTGATCCCTAAGGATTTCGAGCTCATTAGGACAAGTGACCCTAAGAGTTGAACCAGGTTAGATTTGGTCAGCTAGTTGGTGTCTAGGCAAGTGGTTTGCGGGACGATTGGGCCCGAAGGAAGGTGATTTTTAATTGGTTCCATTTGCTGACCTGGCCAATTTAATTGGTGTCTAAGGAAAGCAACGGGGGGACTCCCACCGACCTTACACTTATCTGGCCAGTTGGTTAGTCAAGCTCCGACTTGGAGGACTTGAAGGCTAACTATAGTTAGGAGCTATCTAGAACTAGGGTAACTTTAGGATAAAGAGTCCACTGCGTGCTAACTTGATCGTAATTAAAATCTAACCACAACTAATTCTTCTATTAGTTTTAGGACTTCTTAGGATCTCTTCTTTAGAACTCTTTTCTCTCTTCTCCTCTCCTCTTAAAAAAAAAAAAAATCCTTAACAGACTAGGATAGTCCTACATAGACCTTTTAGTTGCATGTTAGGTCGACGATCACTAAAACCGACTTGCAACCGTTAGACGAAGAATTAGAAAAGACTCTTAGGACTATCCGAGTTAGAAACATGGCTGCACCTGGTGAGGCTAATCCTCCATGCTCATTGAGAGAATATTTCACTCCATCCTCGTATACCTACTCTCCATGCATTCAAGCACCTCCAGTAGAAGCTACCCAATATGAGATTAAGTCTTGCATTATTCAAATATTACCATCATTCTATGGACTTAGTAACGAGGACCCATACAAATACTTGGATGAATTTTTTGAAATTTGTTCCACAGTAAAAATCCAAAACTTCTCTGATGATGCCCTTAGGTTGAAACTGTTCCCTTTCTTACTTAAGGACAAAGCCAAACATTGGTTAAACTCCTTAGACTCTATAACCATTTCAACTTGGGAACATCTTCAGAGAGAATTTCTCAAGAATACTTTCAATTGGAAAACAAATCAAATTAGAAAAGCTATCACTAATTTTTCCCAATTGGAGGGTGAACTTTTCATGAGACATGGAAAGGTTAAGGGACCTCATTCGTAAATGTCCACACCATACTGTCCCTAAATGCAACTTTGTCAGTGTTTTTATGATGGTCTATCGAGAAACACCGACAAATGTTGATGCATCATGTGGTGGGACATTCATGCTAAAGAGTGATGATGAAGCCTGGCAGCTCTTTGAAAACTTAGTGAGAATTTCTACATCATATGTCTGCCACCTCTAGAGAACAACCCATGCTTCAACAAAAAAGAAGTAAATTTATCAGATTGGAAATGTCATGGATATCCACAGTAAGGTAGATGAACTGTCCCAAAAGACCGTCTTCTAAATATGGAAATCCCATTCCACCTAACCCAATCCAAAAGTTTGTGCATTATGTGCAAGTCCGAACCATTTTGTTAGTGAATGCCCAGCCACACCTCAATTTTTGAGTTTGTGCACGAGCAGGTTCAGCAAGCTCAAGTCCAACAAGCTGCAGACCAAGGAAACGATCCATATTCGAACACTTATAACCCCGCTGGAGAAACCATCCAATTTTTCCTGGAGACCACAACCAGTGGTTGGCCCTGCCGCACCTCGACCTCAATATCAGGACCCAACATATATGCAGGACCATACCATCAATTTCAAAATGCTCCTCAACCGTCTACTACTGGTCACAGCTCAGTTTTGAGGAAAAAGTTCTGAAAGCACTAGAATGATTAGAAGTCAACACTCAGACCCTTAACTCCCACACACAATTATTGCTAAGCTAGAGACCCAAATAGGTCAACTAGCGACTGCATTCAGTAGGAGGGAAGGAGGAAAATTATCTAGCCAACCCGAGAGCAACCCAAGAGGGCAATTTGTGATTGAGAGCTCTAATACCCCAGAAGCTTTTTCTGAACATGCCAAATCAATCATGACTCTGAGAAGTGGGAAGGTCATTGAACACACAGTAAAACCAATGAGACCGATCCTAAACCTCTAACCGAAGCCAAATCACCCAAGAACAAGGAGGACCTTAAAATAGAGAATGAACCAACTGCACCGGAATCATCTTATTTGCCTAAAGTCCCATTTTCGGATGCCCTGAAAGCCCCTATTCCTACAGATAAGAAGGGAGGAAAACTCGATGAGATGTTGGAATTGTTTAAGCAAGTCCAAATTAATCTTTCCCTTCTAGACGCAATCAAACAGGTCCCTGCTTATGTCAAATTTTTAAAGGATTTGTGTACCTAAAAATGAAAATCTAGATCACAAATCTTAAAGAAAGTATGCCTCACTGAACAGGCTAGTTCTGTCTTCCAGCATGCCACTCCTCCAAAGCTTAAGGATCCAGGAGCCCCCATCATTTCCTATGTTATAGGAGATTATCACATTGAAAAAGCTCTTCTGGATTTAGGGACAAGTGTGAATCTTTTACCTAGTTCGGTGTATGAACTTTTTGGATTCGGAGAACTGAAACCCACATTAGTCACACTGCAATTAGCCGACAGATCAATTAAGGAACCACGTGGAATGCTTAAGGATGTCTTGGTCAAGGTAGATGAGTTTTACTTTCCAGTTGATTTTTTGATTCTCGACATGGAACTAAGTGGCAACCCAAGACAAATTCCCATTATCTTAGGACGACCCTTCCTAGCTACGGCAAATGCATGCATTAATTGTAGGACAGGAGTCATGGACATATCGTTTGGGAATAAAAAATTGAGACTGAATGTGTTTGGTGCTTCCGAAGGACCATCAATGGATAGTTGCTTCGAAGTAGTACACTAGAAGACATTATAGAAGATGCAACACCCACAATTCTAGCACCAGACCCCTTAGATACTTGCTTGGCTCATTTTAGAGTGTATGACTTTGAGGGATATATGAAAGAAGTTAACACCTTGTTGGATACACCACACGATAAAATCACTCCTCCATGGATGATCAAGTATGAGCCATTGCCCACATTAGCCAGTACACTAATAGTCCTATCTTTAGAATCACCACCTACGTTAGAATTGAAACCCCTTCCTGCTACGCTCAAGTACATATTTTAGGACCCAATGACACCCTCCCGGCAATCATTGCATCAGACTTGACTCCTAATCAAGAACCACAATTGGTTGGTATTCTGAAGGAACACAAAGAGGCTATCGGTTGGTCCATTGCCGATTTATAAAGAATTGACCCCTCCATTTGCATGCACCATATTCATTTTGAGGCAAATGCCAAACCCCATCGAGATATGTAGAGGAGATTGAACCCAAACATACGTGAAGTAGTAAAAAAAGAGGTGGTAAAGTGGTTAGATGCTGGAATCATCTACCCCATATCTGATAGTAAATGGGTCAGTCCCACTCAAGTAGTACCTAAGAAATCAGGTATTACTGTGGTTGAGAACGAAGAAGGTGAACTGCTTCCCACTCGCATATCATCTAGATGGTGAGTATGCATAGATTATAGAAAACTAAATGCCGTTACTAGGAAGGACCATTTTCCATTGCCCTTCATCAACCAAATCTTAGAACGGTTAGCAGGATAAAGTTTCTTTTGTTTTCTTGATGGTTATTCAGGGTACAATCAAGTACCTGTATTTTCGGATGACCAAGAAAAGACTACCTTCACCTGCCCCTATGGCACCTTCACTTTTCGGTGTATGCCATTCGGGCTCTGCAATGCACCCGCTACATTTCAACGGTGCATACTGGCCATTTTTTTGGATATGGTGGATAAATATCTTGAAGTTTTTATGGATAATTTTTCTGTGTTTGGAACTACCTTTGAGGATTGTCTCCATAATCTTTTCAAAGTTCTTAAACGGTGTATGGAGACAAATCTCATCCTAAGTTGGGAAAAGAGCCATTTCATGGTGTGAAAAGGAATTGTATTAGGACATATTATTTCTGAAAGAGGGATCGAGGTAGATAAAGCCAATGTTGAGGTCATTTCAAAACTACCACCCCCTACTTTGGTCCGACAAATACGATCCTTCTTAGGTCATGCCAGATTTTATAGACACTTCATCAAAGACTTTAGCAAGATTTCAAGATCCCTGTGCAATCTGTTGGCCAAGGACATACCATTTATCTTTGACAAAGACTGTTTGAAAGCATTCAATACATTACAAATAGCCTTGACAACAGCACCCATAATAAAACCCCCTGACTGGTCCATTCCATTTGAGATTATGTGTGATGCCTCTAACTTTGCAATAGGTGCCGTCTTAGGCCAAAAAATCAATAAGGAGCCACATGTGATCTATTATGCTAGCAAGACTCTTTTCGATGCCCAATTAAACTACACCACAACAGAAAAAGAGCTACTAGTAGTAGTGTTCGCCCTTGAAAAATTTTGCTCATATCTGTTAGGGTCTAAGGTTCTAGTTTACTCTGATCATGCGGCTCTGAAACATCTCCTCTCAAAGAAAGATACTAAACCACGTTTGATCAGATGGATCATTCTTTTACAAGAATTTGATCTGAAAATCTGAGATAAGAAGGGTTCTGAGAATGTGGTAGCTGATCACATCTTCAGGATCTTAGTTGAACACACGATAGGCATAGATGAGGTCAAAGAGAAATTTTCTGATGAACAACTTTTCACAATCTTCTCTAGCCGTCCTCCATGGTTCGCCCATATTGTCAATTACTTGTCAACAGGACAAGTACCTTCTCACTGGACAAAACAAGAAAAGGATCAATTTTTCTCACAAATTAAATATTATTTCTAGGAGAAACCTGAACTATTCAAATACTGTCCTGATCAAGTTATTCGCCGTTGTGTCTCCGAGAGTGAATTCCAAAGCATTCTCACTTTTTGCCATTCTTCGGTATGTGGAGGATATTTTAGTGGAAGAAAAACTACAGCAAAAGTGCTGTAGAGTGGATTTTATTAGCCAACACTTTTCAAGGATGCACATGAATTTGGCCAAAGTTGTCTGCAATGTCAGCAAACAGAAAATTTATCCAAAAAGGATATGATGCCGCTGACCCCCATTTTAGTAGTTGAAATCTTCGATGTTTGGGGGATTGATTTCATGGGACCTTTTCCAGCCTCATTTGGATTCGAATATATTTTGGTGGCAGTTGATTACGTGTCAAAATGAATGGAGACAATAGCTACACGGACTAATGATAATAAAGTTGTAACTAGTTTTATCCAACGAAACATCTTAGTCGATTTGGCTTCCCAAGGGTGATCATTAGTGATGGGGGGACTCATTTTACGAATAAACATTTTGAAGCACTTATAAAAAAATATAATATTACACACAAAGTGGCCACACCATATCACCCCCAAACTAATGGTCAGGTAGAGGTGTCAAATAGGGAGATTAAACATATCCTAGAAAAGACGGTTAGGCCCGATAGAAAGGATTGGTCTCTTCGCTTAGATGATGCATTGTGGGCTTACCTTATAGCTTTTAAAACCCCTATCAGTATGTCACCCTATCGATTAGTTTATGGCAAAGCTTGCCATCTGCTGGTTGAATTAGAACATCGTGCACTCTGGGCCATATGAATGTTTAATTTTGACATGAAGAATGCAGGTTCTAATCGAAGGTTGTAAATCAATGAACTGGAAGAACTTCGCAACGATGCATACGAGAGTTCATGAATTTACAAGGCTCGAACCAAAGTATTTCGTGATAAATATATCTTTAGAAAATTGTTTGAGCTAAATCAAAAGGTATGGCTTTTCAATTCCAGGTTACGCCTTTTTCTTGGTAAACTTCGATCCCGATGGGATGGACCTTTCATTGTCACACAAATATTCCCATATGGAGCAATTGAAATTCATGACCCCCAGAATGACAATACATTTAAGATAAACGGCCAATGTGTAAAGCCATATGTAGATGAAATTGCACATAAAGAACAAATCAACACCATCTACCTGTGTGATCCACTTTATAATGAATAATAAACTTGACGTCTGGCTGAAGACGTAAAACTTAACGCTTGTTGGGAGGCAACCCAATGATTTCATATTTTTTTTTACTTTACTGCAGCTACAGGAATTTAGAACAAGAGCCTATTAATCAATGAAGCTATCTTCAACTTTCGAAGCAAAATTATCCCAGGTGCACTCTCTCCTTTTATTTTCTTTGCTTTCCTACTCCATTGAGGACAATGTAGATTAAGTTGGGGGGGGGGAGGAAATTAATCAAATCCTCGAGTATGTCAAAAATAATTAGTTTTGTGTATCCAAATTTTATTTTGAATAAGAGTCAATTAGGCATCCTAATCAATGAATGATTAATGGTCAAGATAATTTTAGAGATACTGAGAAATAAATTATTAAGAAAACCCAATGAATGGTAGGGTTTAGACTCGACCAAATTTTAGGAGTGATTCTACAACCCTCTTCTTACTGATCTCAATAAAAAATCTGCTTCATGAGAGATTGGGTGGAAAGGTCGAGGTATGCAAAAATTCTTCTTAAAATTTATTTTAAAAAAAAAATATTAGTTTCCTACTGAGTAATCGGGCCCCTTCACCTAAGTAAGTGTTGTGGTTCGCATAAAAAGGTGGGCAATATTAAAAAAAAACAAAAAATAGTGGATAATAAGGGGACTAAATTGCAAAAAGATAATAAACCTCTCTCACATTAAGTTAGAGGATTTAAAGAGTAAAGTGGGGAGTTGGTGAAAGAAAAGCTCTTAAAATTTTTTTAGTTAATACTCAGCCACTAATTGGGTCAAATTGATAATCCAATGAAGTATCTATTTAATGGTCTGACCAGGTATCATCTACCTTTTGGGATGCCTAACCTAACTTTTTATTCAAGATCGAGTCGGTACACAATGCTGATATATCTATTTTACTCGAGGACGAGCAAAATTCAAGTTGGGAGGTGTGATAAATACTTAATTTAAATTATTTAAAATAAAAAATTATATTTAATTTATTTTCTTTATTAAAAATTTGATGCTTCTTTTTATGTTTTACAGGAAAGGTGATCGCCGATACAAAGAGTCCGATTTGCAGATAAAAAAGACTCAAGTTTGAAGAAAATTAGATTTAAAATAAAATTTAAATAAAAGAAGGATGCATACGATATTATAGAAAATAAAGATACTATGCAAGGAACCCAAAAAGGATATAGGCATCATTTTAAAGAAACAAAAGTTTCTTTTTGTAATTTTTTAATCAAAAAGGAGCGTAAAAGAGTGTGGCTGGCACGTTTTTGGTGGGCTTCATGCGATTTGAATTTTGGTGCGGGCCCAAGGCTTGAGCATGGGAGCTGGCGAGTGGCTTGGTTCAAACATGGTGGGTCCGATTCAAGATGCAGGTGCGTGGGGTTTCAAGTGAAATAGAGATGCCGGCTTTTGTTGGCGCGATCACGCGGCATCAGGCATGGCGGGCGTGCGGCATGGCGGGTTCGTGGGGACAGATGGACGCTTATAATCATAGATAGATCTAGAAATTAAAGGAAAAAAGATAATACTTGGAAATACTTCAAGAGGAAAAATTTGTATTTTCTTTATCTGCTTGTGATCTTTCTATCTTATCCATCCATCTTTTAGTCTTTAGATTTTCTTTAGTCCCACATCTGAAAACCATGTAAAACTCCTCCCTCCTAACACCTATAAAAAGGCTCTTGTACTCCCATTTGAGGGAGAGCCCAGAAATTCTTCTAGAGCCTTGCATAGAGGAAGAGAAAGAGACTACTCCATGAGCAACTAGGCTAGCAGTCTCGAGAGTGGAGAAAAAATTTTGTAACGACACAGAGTGGGTTTATTGTTCTAAACTTTCTTGTATTTCTTTATATGCAATAAATATTATATTTTTTATTTAAATCATCATGAGTTCTTTATTTGCTCTCTTTCATATGCTTTTATTTATGCTTTCCTGTTAGATTAATATTAGGAACAACTTTTACTTTTCAGAGACGCACCGTGATCTACGGGTCCGGGGCGTACCGAGGAAAGAAGAGTGTTTACCTAGTACTTTCTAGAGACGCATCGTGATCTATGGGTACAGGGTGTGCCGAAGAAAGATAGGTATTTTTTCTAAGATTAATCGCATCTATTTAATTAAAGAAAAAGAGATACAACTCTACTAATACAAAATTAATTCAAAAACTCTCGAGCTCTTTATTTTCTAATTACATCAATTTTAAGATAATTTATTCTCTAAATCAAAAACAATGCTTCTTTCTTTTATTTTGCAATCTCAACTTAGCCCAAGGTCCCTGAGGATACGATCTCGACTCATCCTACCTACGTAGTGAGTAGAGTTATTTTTGGTGCTATCAACGACTACGCATCACTAAATCTTTTCAGCATAGTATCAATGTATGTAGATTGGGATAAGCCAAGCAGCCTTTTAGATCTATCCCTATAGATCCTCATCCCTAGGATGTAGGAAGTTTCTCCCAGATCCTTCATGGAGAACTGTGACGACAGCCAAATCTTTATTCCTTGTAATGCAGGGACATCATTCTCGATTAAGAGAATGTCATCCACATATAATACAAGAAATACTACTACTGGACCATTAGCCCACTTATAAATGCAGGGCTCTTCTTTATTCTTAATGAAGCCATACGTCTTGATCATCTTATCAAAATGTATGTTCCAACTCCGGGATGCCTGCTTAAGTCCATAAATGGACCTCTGTAGCCTGCACACTTTAGACTCATCTGTGGATGTGAATCCTTCAGGTTGTATCATATACACCTCTTCGTCTAGCTCACCGTTTAGGAAAGCTGTCTTCACATCCATCTGTCAGATTTCATAGTCTAGATGGGCAGCTATCGCAAGCATAATCCGAATGGATTTGAGCATTGCCACAGGAGAAAACGTCTCATCATAGTCTATACCATAACGTTGATGATATCCCTTGGCAACCAAACAGGCTTTATAGGTTTTCACCTTTCCGTCTGTGCCCCTCTTCCTCTTGAAGACCCACTTACACCCTATGAGTTTTACTCCTTCGGGTGGGTCAACCAATGTCCACACATCGTTGACCTTCATGGACTCCATTTCGGATTTCATGGCCTCTAGCCATTTCTCAGAGTCAGGTCTCTGCATTGCATCCATATAGGTGATCGGATCCTCATCGTTTTCATCAAGTTCGACAGGATCGTCGTCCCAGATCAAGAAACCATAGTATCTGTCTGGTTGATGTGGTACTCTACCAGACCATCTTAAGGGTACAGAAACAATGGGCTCCGGATCTAATCTAATCAAATCCGATTCAGGTTTAGCTACTTGTATCGGTTTTTTCACCTGTCGAACTTCCTCAAGTTTGACCTTAGAGGCAACAGTCCCTTCACCAAGGAATTTCTTTTCTAAAAAGATTGCCTTAAGGCTGACAAACACCTTTTGCTCATCAGCTAGGTAGAAATAATACCCTTTGGTCTCTTTTGGGTACCCTATAAAATTACACTTGTCAGACCTAGGTCCAAGCTTGTCTGTAATTAAATGTTTAACATAAGCCGGACACCCCCAAACCCTAAGGTGTGAGAGTACTAGCCTATGTCCTATCCATATCTCATATGGCGTTTTGGTTACAGACTTACTTGGAACCTTATTTAGAAGGTAACAAGTCGATTTGAGTGCATATCCCCAGAGGAAGATCGGCAGACCAGTAAACCCCATCATGGATCGAACCATGTCCAACAAGGTCCGATTCCTCCTTTTAGACACACCATTATGCTGTGGTGTTCCAAGAGGAGTCCACTGAGAGAGAATCCTATTTTCTCCAAGATATGTCAGAAAATCATTGGAACGGTATTCACCTCCTCAATCAGATCGAAGAGTTTTAATACACTTTCCAGTTTGTTTTTCTACCTCATTTCGGAATAGTTTGAACATTTCAAATGACTCCAACTTATGCTTCATTAAGTAGACATACCCATACCTCAATAGGTCATCTGTGAAGATTATGAAGTAGAAATATCCACCTCTTGCACTTGAGCTCATGGGTCCACATACATCAGAATGTATCAGATCCAAGAGTTCACTGGCTCGCTCATCTTTTCTAGTAAAAGGTGACTTGGTCATCTTTTCAAGAAGACAGGACTCACAGGTTGGAAGTGATTCACAATCACCAACTTCAAGAATTCCTTCTTGAGCCAACCTATTTATCCTATTCTTATTGATATGACCTAGCCTACAGTTTCAAAAGTAGACTTCTAACACATTATCTATTCTAGGACATTTACCAGAGATTTGAACCATATTAACAGGTTGTGATAGTAAGTAAATTCCATTATTTATTTGTCCAACAAACATTATAACACCATTCAAAATAATATTGCAAATATTTTTTTTATTAAAAATTCATAACCGTACATGGCCAAAAGGCCTACAGAAATAATATTTAATAAAAAGCTTGGACAATAGTGACATTCACTCAGAATTACATTACGAGAATTGATTACAAGGTTCATGATTCCTAAAGCTAGAACTGGAACTTTGCTTCCATCTCCGACGTTCAGGAACCTCTCGCCATCATCAAATCTCCTACTGACCTGCAGACCCTGCATCGAATTACAAATATTATAAGGGCTTCCAGTATCCAATACCCAGGCAGTAGTATCACAAATGGAAAAGTTACAAGATGTTATCATATAATTACCTTGCTTCTTCTTCGGCCTGTTTGGGTCCAAGGAGGCAATGTATAGAGGACAGTTCCTCTTCCAGTGCCCCTGCTTCTTACAAAAAAAGCACTCTGCCTGGCTCTGGTCGGGCTTGCGCTTCTTGGTCTGACCCTATGTAGATATCCCAGCATGCGGCTGCACCTTCTTGTTCTTCTTCTTCTTGTTCTTCTTTTCTTTCTCAAAGGGTCGATGACCAGAAGAAGACCCTCCCATAATATTCATTGACTCCTTATGGAGCTGGTGGTCCTTCTCAAAGTTCTGCAGCAATTCCAACAAGTCGTGGTAGTTCACTGCAGGCTTTGTCATTCAAAAATGAGTAAGAAAGGGGAGGAAGGACTTGGGCAATGAATTAAAGATCGCATCCTTACTGAGCTGCTCATGCAGGGGAAAGCCCAGTTTACTTAAGCACTCAATCATTTCGATCATGTACAGTATATGATTAGTGACTAAGGCCCCATCCCTCATCCGAGCATTGAAAATGGCATAACTAGTTTTGTGCCTTTCAACGTCGTCAGGCGTGCCAAAGGAGTCGTTCAATATTTGAAACATCTCCTGCGGCTGGGCATTCTCAAACCTGCGGCTGAACTCATCATTCATTGCCGCCAGCATTATGCATCGAATGGTGGTGCGGTCGTTGAGCCACTTCTGGTAAGTATCTCGGACCGTCCCTCTAGCGTTCGGGGCTGGCTCCTCAAGTGCCGGATCCGTTACTACATAAAGGATCCGCTCATGCTCAAGGATGATTTTTAATTTTCGATACCAGCTATCGAAATTCTATCCCATGAGCTTGTCATTATCTAATAATGATCGGAGTGACAGGGTAGTGGCCATAGCTGCATAAAGGAAAATCAAACCTCTATTAGTATATAAATTATTAATACTAAAGACTTGGACTTTAGTTTAAAGTTTCTTCCAATATTTTTAATGAACTGGTAGCCTCAACCTTCAATTCGAGGAGTTACTTTAATTCCTTAGTGGGTACTAAAATCCACACAGACTACACACGAGCCCAACTTTGGTTGGTCAATCCATGTGCATCTGTGGGTAGGTTCATAACCAGTTGTTTCTCTAAACAACTTCTAGTAATAAATTTTGCCCCAGAACCTAATCAATAAGCTTTGGCTTCCACTGAAAAGATCTGGTTAGGTCCAACCATTAACATGACTTGATATAATGAATCGGATCAATAAATGATCAGGCCCGACTTTGGTCGGCCAACCTGACCACCATCAGAAAGACTCAAACCAAATTATCATATTATGAATGATAATTTCATTAGTCAATAAGCACCAGACCTTTGGGCCTCCAATGATTATTGAACTAATGGACTCATTATCACTCACTTAATGGGAGGCTATGACTTAGTTATCACTATAACTTAATCATTTTTAGGACCTAATAATTTTTGAGGATTTTATTAAAGGATAGAAGAGAAGAAATTAACCAGCCAATTTCAATCCTCCCACGGACTTCACCAAGTCAGATTAAAAAAAAAGATTTAATTAAAGCCGGCATTAGGAGCACCTAAATCAGTCACACTGATTTACCTAATGACATGGGTGAGCCCTAATCACCAAGTGATCTAATCAAAATCTAACTCACCAGGTTGGCCAGGTAAGTGAGATCAGTGGTGGGGATATGCCATTAACTCGTCATAGATCGAATCAATGCGAGTAGCTCCCACTTAAGAACCACTGGTCCAACTGCTGAACTTACCTTAGACACCAACTAGTTCATTAGTTTTAATTTGATCAACTTAGTAAATAGGGTTCCACCGCATAGCCATGAATTAAGTCCATCTTGGTCTTGTTAAAGACATGGACCCATTCAACTACAACTATTGGAGTTGAGTCTAGAGTGTCCTTGACCTAATCTAATTCAACTTTTGATTAGATTTGACCAATTACTCTAATTTAGTCCATTTCTTTAAGCTAACCTTAGGTCTAACCCAATTATGGACCTAATCCATCTAACCCATTGACCCACAAGTTTATGCAATTGTCTTAGGTCTTAATTCACAATTCTAGACCAACTTGACAATACTTAATTCTTTTAATTAAGTATTTGGGCTGATGGGACAGGGTTTGGTATTTCGAAAATAATTTTCAAATTTGAAAGGTTTTATTTTCTGTTCACCAAATATGTTGACTCATTTCACAAATAGATCAGCACATTTCATAAATAGCAATCCTATTGCTAATTACATAACAGAAAATAACTTAATCAAAATAAATCATGAATATTTTTTTAGATCTAATCTAACACATTCCTGATAAATCTTACAATTAAACCTTTACAATTAAGTCCTTTCGCTGCTTCATCTGCATGGGATATAATTGCAGCGGCACCCCTACCGCCATAGGAGACCCCATCGAATGGGAGGAGAGGGCCTTTAAACCTTACTTTTCTCCTATGACCGGACGGCCATGGCAACCAACCCAATTAGATTACTTGCTACTTGGATCAAGTATATCTAAATATACCAATTTTAAAATTTAAATTTCAAATTTTAAATTTTAAATTTTAAATTTTAAATTTCAAATTTCAAACAAATTTTAAATTTCAAATTTTAAATTTTAAATTTTAAATTTCAAATTTTAAATTTCAACCAAATGTCAAATTTCAAATTTCAAATTTTGAATTTCAAAATTTTGAATTTTGAATTTTGAATTTCAAATTTCAAATTTCAAATTTTGAATTTCAAATTTTTTTGAATTTTGAATTTCGAACAACTTTCAAAATTCAAATTTTAAATTTTGAATTTCAAATTTCAAATTTAAACTTTTAGATTACAACTTAATCTATGCATGCAAATATACATATCATATCTTAGAACCTGCTCTGATACCATTTAAAGTGAAATTTTAGTGCAGGGTAAAATGGTAATTTTAAAATTTTTTCAAAATCACTATTTTACAGTGAAAATTATTAATTAATCTAATTAATTAATATATATTTATCCTACACTAGGATCTAAATATGATATACAGTATGCATGCATTTAAATTTGAAATTCAAATTTGAACAGTAAATAATTTACTGTTCTGTGTTCAGAACATAATATCTTTGTGCGGGTAGTCGATCACCGCAATCTGATCACTGTTGGGAGGATCTGATCATTGCAATACAGCCACACAGTATGTCTAGCCTCTGTAGATCATCCACACAAAGCTCCCAGTCTGATCAGCTCCTTACGAGTGCTAGCTCGTTGTAGAGCCCTTTCGACGGCCGATGCTGATCGAACTCTTTTGATCGATGTCTGTCAATTTCACGGATGCTCTGGATCATCAACAAATATGCTTGAGAGGTAGATGATGCTCTCCTAAAATTTGGTGGGCCCACGACACTCATAGCTCACCTTCCCACTTCCCGAACCCCAGGCTGAAACCCTAGGGAACTCATTGAAAACCATGCGCCCACTTTTTTTTCTTTTCTTTCTTTTTCTCTCAGAAGGTTTTGGACCTTCACTTCATGCACAAGGCTTTCTCACACCCCAGGCTTTCTCTCCAAAATTTTTTTTTATGCACGCCCCATCCTTCTCCTCTTTTTAAAACAACGTAGAATGTGTCTTACCACATGAGAGGATAAAGATAAGTGGTTGCACATTTGAATTCAAATCAAATTTGAATTCAAATGCAAACCAACTCATCCCTATCCACTTGGGCATGAGAAGAGAAGGGGTGTGGCTTCATTTGTGCATGGAGAGTTTATACAAGAAACACTTTCTCGTGTAGAACATGGGGCACTAAAGAGGATAAGGACATGGTGCATGGATTGGTTGCTCATTCAAATTCAAACTTTCTTTTGAATTTGAATAGCCAACCAACCATCCTTATCCACCTATATGGTGCACAAATGTGGGGTGTGGGAAGGGCTTTGCGTGAGAGAAAATTCATGAGAAGTTGCTTCTCGTGAATTCAAATGGGCGCAGAGATATGAGGTGGTGCAGGGATTTGAATTCAAATGGTGGTTTAATCTTAATTGAACCAACCTAATCAAAATAGGTTAAGCTTAATTAGACTAAATTAAACCCAACTTAATTAGGCTTAATTATACTCAATAAAATCCTAATCAAATCAAGAATTGACCAAGCCCAACCCCTGATCAAATCAGGGACCAAACCATCTCGACGATTAGGTCAACTCTTAACCTAATCGGGTCAAACCCAACTGAATCCAATTCAATTGGACTTGATCCAAAAATAATTACTCAATCAAATTGAGTTAATTAGTGATCAAATCACTAATTAAATCTCTCATAAATACTAAGTCCAAATCCGATGGGCAATCAGGTATCAAAGTCCATCGATATGAAACCTTGATCGAAGAGTCCCAAACCAGTGGGACTTATGACCCCGGTACCCAAAATGTGTGGGACTCGTGATCAGAGAATTTTGATTCTCGATCGGATATCAAAGTCCATCGATATAAAATCTTGATCGAAGAGTCCCAAACTAGTGAAACTTTTGACCCCGATACCCAAAATATGTGGGACTCATGATCAGAGAATCCTGATTCTCGATCATAGAGTCCCAGACACGTAGGACTCATAGTCCACAAACATTAGGACTCTTCATTAGCCATCAGAGCAGATAGAAACCTCTAATGTGTGTGACCCTGCAGGTTCGAACCTAAGCCGGTAACACAAGAACCAATTCCTGTACTAATCGAAGTGACCATCTAGCAATAGTACCCGACATCCGGATAGGTCGAATAGTCACAATCGCAACACTCAGAACCTATGTGAATATGGTTACTGTATAATTCATCCCTTTTGATCCCTGTGTTTAGGATGACTCAAGGTTAAACTGTCAACCCTGATCAGATCATCTGAATCGTGCTCAACTCAAACAGTCCTGTGACTCCTCACTAGGACTACCCTGGCCAAAGTTTTGCTAAATTGAAACACGACTGTACATCGCTCCTGAATTGGAGTGGTCAATCCCATCTTGACACATGCACCAACAAGTCAAGTACTTGACTACACCCAGCATCCTTCCGTCACTGAATTAGAAATTCAGGTAGTCCAGTGCCTAAGTGCAGTGAGTTGCTTGCAAGTCACCGTGGCGGTCTCAGGTTGGAGGGACAATTATACCCATATCCCATCGGAGCAAATCTTGACAGCAGAAATAGCTCCAGAGTCGGTCACGTTCAGTGCAGATGTACCCTTATATCTTACCTGTATGCCATACCAGTGTCTCCACACTCCTTGGTTAAGAGGACAACCAACCTATATGGCACACAACGACCTATGCTTGATAAACATTGTTGTCCTTGGTAATAACGTATCATTTGATCATGAACAGGTTTAAGGACTAAATGATAAATCCTCTTTTGTCAAGTCTAAATAGTCCTAAGGACTTCATCACAACACAGGAGTTCATTAGAAGATAAAATAATTTGTGATGAAAATGACAAAATAATTTTTATTTATTTATAATTTATATACTAATACAAAAGGAGCACAACCATCAACAGACTGATGATTGGCTTTGGGACACTATTCCCAACAAGATTAAGAAGAAAGATCAAGTGTTGATCGCGATCCTGACATCGTTCAGATTCAACAGGCTGGATTTTGGAGAATCAAAATTCAGATTATAGAGGGCTGTTCTAGGCTAATCCTGAGTGGATACTCATAGAAGCTGAACACTTGTGTGCCTAATAGAGAGTCTCATCTCTTTCAGATCCAGTTTTGAAGAAAGAGATTATGAAACAGGTATGTGATTTGATCACAATCTGAATTTCAGCATATATCAATTTCAGCATATGAAATAGATCCTTATAATTTTATATTTTTATACATACAAAATTTAGATTAAAAATATTTTAATCTTATTCTATACTATGGTATTTAGAAAATAAAAATTTTAAAATACATATGCATCACCAAATCCAAAATTCCAACAGTGGTACCAGAGCCACGGGTTTTCATATGCTGAATTTTGATATACATATTTTTGAAAAAATTTTAAAATTAATTTTTTTTTGATACATAAGATGTATGGATAGATCTTTAAATCTAAAATTTAATTTTAGATTTAGTTTTAGAATATATAGTTGATATGTTGTTGCATGCATTGATCTAAATTTTGTTCTAGAAAGAGTTCTAGTTAATATTCATGTGAAAAATAGATGTATGCATGAAATCTGAAATTTTTTTATAATCTAAATTTTAATTTATATATATGATATATAATTATATATTTAGATCATAAATTTATTTTTAATCTAATTTATGATTAGTATATGAGATATATGATATTATGCTTAGATCTGAAATTTTGTTTAGATCTAATTATACATGCATGTATATGATGTATGTTTGTATGTTAAAATCTAAAAAATATTTTTATATTTTAAAATTTATTTTTATGTAAAAAATTTAAATCTAAAATATGATTTTAAAATCTAAAATTTATGTTTGTGTATGAGAATTTTGATCATAAAAAAAATAAAAATTAGGTCATGTAATAGGATTACATCTAAGATTTTTGATTTGAGTCATATGGGTCTGTTGGTGTAGAATTCCATCGATGTCGGAGAAGCTGGAGTCGAGGGGATCACGGCCGCCGCCCGAACCTGCAAGGAAAGTCTAAACCAGAGTTGGGGGTGCTCCGACAAGACCCTTCAATGCTCAAGTCAGTACTCTACTTCAACAGAAATAGAGTACTCGAATGGAATTTTAGCAGAGTTTAGAGATAATGCTTCTAGCCCCCAGGAGAACGTATCTGGGGGGTCTCTTTTATAGATGAGAGAGCGTAACCGATTGACAGCGACGTCCGTAACTGCCTGATAGTGGGCCATTCAGGGCCATGTGGAGTTTGTTACGGAGAGTAGTGGTGTCCATTATCGTGACTTGCCAGAAGTTCAGGCTGGATGGCTGAAGCTCGATTGGGACGTCTGGTGGAGCAGAATAGCTCTCTGTCTCAGCAATCTAAGAGAAGCTCGGATGTTTTTGAGGTTGCTGACGGGTTAACTGTTGTTGGGTGCCTTAGGCATTGATGCTGCAGATGGAAGTCATCTGCTGTAGAAGCCCGGACGAAAACTTTTTGTTGAAAAAATCCGACTGGAGTCTGATTGCTAGAGAAGTCCGTCTAAAATTGATCTAATGTAGAAGCTTGTCTGAAGACTATCCACTGGAGAGGTCTGGTTGCATGAAGAATCCGACAGAAGGTCGATCGATAGCGAAATTCGGAAGGCATTGTGGAAGTTCATCCGCTAGAAGAGTCTGGAGGATACTGTGGTGGAAGGTCGACTGCTGGAGGAGTCTGGATGGTACTATGGAAGCTCGGATGGCTGGGGAAGTTCAGAAAGATGCCGCACAAGGTCGGAAGCCGGAAGAATCCTGGGAGGGTTGGCCTCTTACGAACTTCGGCTAGGGTTATTTTATACCCAACACTAGTCCCCCTACTTTCGAGTTCGGGTTTCGAATGAAAGAAGTACAGAAAAATTTTTACAGCTGAAGTTGCCCTCCTTGATTTTCGTACTCGATTGTTTCCAGATATTTTGACATTTGGCGCACCGATGCTGGAGTCTTTTCAAATCGAGACGATCTGAAAATTTTTTTTCGAAATTTCCACTGGAGCGTCTCACTAGGTACGATGCAATAATAATTCTGTCAGTCGTCAGCCATCTACCACGATGAGTGGGATACGTAGTGGTTGTATGTCGGCCAAAGGAGATCTACAATCATTATTGCGTCGAACCCTGAGGTCTATTTAAACCCATCCCCCTCCTTCAGGGGTTTCACTTTGCCTAAGATTTTTGTTCGGTCCCCTCTTCTTCCCCAAGAGCTTCATCCTTCTTCGATATCCCTCTCGGTCTTAAGCACCCTTCAGGTTGACCTCCATCACCTTCGCTGTCCTCCTGCACCTCTCGGACCAGCCTGGGTTAGTTCCGAAACTCTTCTTTTTCTTGCTATTCTTCCATTTTTCCTCCTCTGCATTCTACCCATTCAGTTTCTCCACGACCGCCTTGTTTCCTATTTTTTCTAATTTTTTTGAGATTTTCATTTGATTCAAAATATCCTCCAACACTTCCTCCTCTAGCGGTTCTAGAAGTTCATCAGCTCCAACCCCCCAAAATCCTAGTACTGTATATGAACCCATACTTAGGATCGAACCTCGTTCGATCGTTATACCAGACACCATTTCCAGCTCTTTGACCTCAGACGAACTCTTGCTGATTAGAATTCAGTACAGGGTTCCTTCGGAGTATGAGCTTGAGCTTTTCGAGCCAACTGACTGGGCTAGTGCCCCTCCCCCTGGCCGCTTTTGTTTATACCAGGAAGCCTTCCGCGTCGGGCTTCGACTTCCACTCCCACCTTTTGTTGTTGCTCTTTTCGCTTTTTAAACATTTCTCTAGTTTCTATAGTGCCGAACTCCTTTAGATTTCTGATAGGATTTCTTTTCCTCTGTCATTTAGCTGAAGTCCGGCCAACTCTTTCCTTGTTTAGAAATTTTTATACCTTTAAGCATCACCCTTCGGCAAAGGACTGGTGGTACTTCTCCCCTCAGTTCGGTAGAAAGGGGTTACTGAAAGGTGCCCCCTCTTCTATTTACAACTGAAAGGAGAGGTACTTCTATGTCCGATGCCCGACCCTGATGCTGGGGTTGCCCCCCTGGGGCTCCCTAAGAGACTCCATCCATCGGGCTTCTAGCCTGAGAAAGGATGACCTTGAAGCCTCCAATAAACTTAAGACTTATCCAGCTCCTCTCCTTCCCAACCTTCTGAAGGAGCAACTTTTATTCAATGTCGGCCTGAGCCCTCTCAACCCTGTCAGTATTTTTTCTTTCTCAAGTCATTCGCTGCTTCCTCTTTCTCTTATTCTGTTTCTAAGCTATGCCAATCTTTTTTCATTGCAGATATGGAAGCTCAGATATTAGCCAAGGGTTTCAAGGCCCACAAGAGGAAAGGCGTCGCATCTTCTGGGTCGGCGAAGAAGGTGAGGGTAGAGGAGACAAGCTCGGCCGTGCTTGCCCAGGCAGCCATTGTCGTTGATGCCCCCTCTGATGTCGAGCCTGCAGTCCCCCGAGCTTCTTCAAGAAGCCCTCCGATCGAGGTTTCCGCTCCAGAGTCTCATCCTGAGGAGGCACCGAGGGCCGAAAGGAAGAGAAGGAAAAAGACGGTGGTCTGCAAGATCAGCAGCAGCAGGGCTGCCATCGAAGGGTCCAACGGCTCCGAAGAGGATCCAGAGGAGAATCCCTTCAACAATAGGGATTTAATAAAAAGGTTGGTCGACGGGTGCATTTTGCCCGAGATCGTCCACAGGATCATCCATGCCGATCCTGAACAGTGGGTTTGGGACTCTCTGGGGTCCTTTCTTGAGGTTGGTCGATTTACTTTTTTCTTCCTTTCGCTTCTTCACTTAGTTCATTCCTTAGCTTTCATATTGACTTCCTGGCCGCTCTTGCAGATTGGACACCAACTCATCACCAACATCGAGGTGATGAAAAATGCAAAGAAGGAAGCAGCCTAGGCGGAGGAAGGTCATCAGGCTGAGGCTGCCCATCTTAAGGAGAAGGTCGCCGAAGTCATGAGTCTCCAAGAGGTGCTCCAGAAGGAGGAACAAACTTTGATGGTTCTGAAGGCTGCTTTGGAGAAGGAAAGAAGGAAGGCAAAGGCCAAGGTCTCCAAGCTGAAGGAGCAGATCCCGATCCGAGTCTCGGAGGCAAGGGCCCAAGTAGTGGAGGAGTTCAAGACCTCCTCCGAGATGAGAAATCTGAATATCAAGTTCGGCTAGGCCACCTTTATCAAAGGCTTCGAGCTTTACCAAGAGAAGGTGGTCGGGAAGTTTTTCAAACTCAACCTCAGCTTCCTGGATGAAGCGTCCGACAATAAAGCCAGACCTTCCGAAGCTGCTGCCGGTCTCCCTCCAATCGGGACCTCTTCAACTGCTGCAGCTACCGTGACCGACCTTCCAGGGGTGCCGAGCTCCTCCACTTCTGCTCCAGAGGTCTGAGACCTCTAATTTGGTACTTTTTCTTTGTTACAACTTTTTTCTCTTTCTCTTGTACTTAAGAATTATTCAATCAATGAAATCAGATTCCTTTTTACAAAGAGCTCCTTGTTCTTCTTCTACTTCTTTTTTTTTTTTTTTTTTTGCAATGATTTGCATTGTGATGCTCTTGTTTTCCGACAACAGTGCCCTGCCAAAGCTCTTCCCCTACTGCAGGAGATTTCTTTGAAGTCTATGATCCAAAATCTGAGAAGGAAAGTTCGTCACCTAACGAAGAAATCAAAGAAGATGGACGATGAACTTCATAGGCTGAGGAAGAGCCATTCGAAAGCCATCATGGAGGTTACTCGCCTTCGAAACCTCCACAAAAAGGACTTCATGGACTACAGTCGGAAGAAGACCAACTTAGGTAGACCAATCCAAAATTCACATTTATCCTGTGGATTTTGTGATCCTAGAAATTGAAGCAGTGTCAAACCCAAAAGGTCACATCCCAGTCATCTTAGGTAGACCATTTTTAGCAACCACCAACATCCTGATCAACTATCGTAATGGACTCATGAAGCTCTCATTTGGAAACGTGTCCATTGATCTTAATATTTTTAATCTTGAAAATAAAAAAGACTAATTAGTCAATGTAAACCTGATCCAAGATGAGATTTATGAGCCCATTGATCTAGGAGAAGAAGATTTTGACTGTAATCTCTGGTCAGACTTAGAATTTGAAATTGCTTATGAACTATCCACATCTTATGACCAGAGAGTTCATCTACAATGGCAACCACCTGTCAAATCACTTATAAAGATGAATTTTCTGAATGAACCAATTGAAGAAATTCAAATCCAAGAGGTTAATACCCTGCTTGATTCACCTCACCCACCTTACCCACTTGAATTTGTCAATCTAATATTTGATACGAGATAAGTGAGGTAGAATTAGTATGGTTTGGCTAAAGATGATAAACTTAGCGCTCTTTGGGAGGCAATCCAAATTGTATTTACTTTATTTTAACTGATCTTCATTTTTTTTAAGAATAAAGGACTGCTCTATGTGGAAACACCTATCAATAATTTGATCTAGCTGAAGATAATAAACTTAGCACTTTTTGGGAGGCAACTCAATTCTAGCTTTTGCTTTTGCTTTTTTTTTGTATTTTGTTTAAGTTAATCAAGTCTTGCTTTGTATCTTTTGAAGAGATTTGAGCACATTATTGGCTAAGTTGAGGAGAGAACTAATTTTAAAAAGACTTCTAGATCAGGTGACATCTCTCCTCTTCTTTCTCTTTTTATGCACCCTTTATTTTTTTTACTCCATTGAGGACGATGTCGATTAAGTTGGAGGAAAGAATAATAATTTTTTTAAAATTTTTTTAAAATTTTAAAGTCTTCAATTAAGTTAGTATTTAGCATTTAAGTACCTGATTATACTTAAGAATTGAGTTAAACCAAGTATTTTTAAAAGAAAATTGATGTACAGATTATAGAGTTTGTGAGATATCGAGTGATCAAGTATTAAGAAAACTCAATAAAGAGTTAAGTTTAGAACTTAAATAATTTTTTTTGAGTATTTTTAAATTTTTCTACTAGTATCAAAGAAGAGTTTACTTTTTATGAACTTGTGTAGGATAACTATATGTTTCTTCATATATTTAATATTTAAAAAAAATTTTCAAGTATTTCATGCTAAGTAACCAGGCCTCTTTGCCTAAGCAAGCATTGAGTTTCGCGTCAAAAGGTATGAAGGGCAAAGAAGCTTTGTTGTAAAGTTAGTTTTAACTCATAGCCTATTTGATTTGAGCAAGTAGGTCTGAGGGGTATTCTATACCTAGTGCCCTAAAGCTATCTGGTTTGAGAGTCATTGACTCAAAACTCGCTACATGGGGGGTTAAGATACTTAATAGCGATATAATGTAAAAAAAAATGAGGATGGAAGTAACAATATACTTATCTATATGAGATTAATGATTTAGACATAAAGGTAAGAATAATTTAAAAAAAAGTTTAGAAAATATTTAGTATTCTTAGCTCAACTCCCACATTGACTAGTATTAATACTCCAATGATATACCTCATTCACGCTCTACTGAACATTCGTGGCTCTTTTAAAAATTATTTGATAAAATTCAAAATTTTAAGTTAAAAAGTACTTAATTCTAAATTCTTTCTTTACTCAAAGATGAGTAAAGTTCAAGTTGGAGGATCTGATAAGTGATATATTTTTATATTTATTAAAGATATTTTTGATAATTTATGATGCTAATATCTTCTTAAAAATCTAATTTCATGAATAAATTAGATTATCTTGCAAAAATAAATAATTTTTAAAAAAAATATGAAATTAGAGCATATTTATGAAAAATAGATGTTGATTTAATTGAGAATCTAAGTACCAAAATATTGAAAAATTAATAAAACATTTAATACATATTCTTTTAAAATTTTTTAGGTAAAAATTATAGCAAAAATTGAGTGAAAGTATATTAAAAAGTAAATTTTATTACTTTCAATATGTGGTGGACCGATCGATCGATCCATAGAGTCATGGCACGGTCCATCAAAAATAATACACAGTCCACAAGCATGGCTCATAGCAGGTTGAGATGATTTTGCATGATCCAATGATCCACAATCATCCCGACTCAGATCCAACAACTGCTATTCGTTGTCGATTGATAAAAGGAAGCTTTTGCATGATCTGACGGTCGAAACTCAATCCATCACGCGATCGGATGGCCAGCATCATTTTTGACTTTGATAAGGAGTTAAACTACGTGATGTGATGGCCCAAAATAAATCCAAACCCAAATCAAACGATTGTGGTTGAATCTGACTTTGATAAAGATTAAAATAGTGATTTTTGATCAGATTTGAGCAGTCCGAAGCTGATCTGACAGTCAAAAATAATTGTAAAGGGTTTTATATGTTTCTAAAGATTTTAGGACTCTTTTTTCTATCAAAAAAATATAAAAAATTTATCTATAAATAAGAGACCTGGGAATAAATGTAGAGAGGAGAAAAAATCAAAGAAAAAGCAAAAAAAATAGAGAAAAAAATTAAAGAGCTTTAAGGATCAAATATTGGGAGATTATGGAGCTAGAGATCTTGATGCATTGCTAAATTCCTTCAATCCAGGAATACGATGAAGTCTGTAAATAGATTTTTATTTTTTTTCTCTTATATTTAATTTTTATGCAATAAAATTATAATTTTATTTAATATTTTTTTATTTTTTTGAGGTATTGATCTAGCCTACACAGCCTATACCCTGTACTGACGTGCCGTGATCCCTGAATATGGTACATGCTTAAGAGAGATAGATCGTGGTATGTTAGATTAAATCTTATATCTTATACTTGAATTTAGATAGTTTATACTCTGATAGAATGAGCTGTAATCTACTGATACAATCTATATCCCTTAGAGATAAGCTATACTAATACCTTAATCATAAGAATTAATATTGCAATATAAGAAAAAAATAAATAAATCTAATTTACATGATGGATTCAAAATTTTTGGATTATTTCTCTGATTTATTTTCTTTCACAAATTAATTTATATTTATAATTAAATTTTTGCTATTCTATTTCTTTTTAATCCTTCTACAATCAATTCTCTTTTATTTCTTCTTAAAAAAAAGATAATCATCCTAAATTCTCGTGGAAATGATCCCTACTCACCCTATCTATATAGTTTGAGTTGATTTTTATTCTTGACCGCCTACGATAGCGATCATTAACCCAATCTAGTGATCAAGTCAATGACCTTCAGGACATTATCTTGTATGGATGACCCCTCAGTCATTCTAGCACAGAATAACTATTTAGATATCTCATATCTAGTAGTCCTACTTTGTTCTCCATACAACTCTTTAAGATTGAGGAGTATGGATTGAGTATCCATGCTCTCATGCTGTCTCTATAATTCATTGCTCATAAAGGCAAGTATGATGTACTTGACAGTCAAACTATCATTCTTCCACATCCTGTATGTGGATACCTCCTCCTCTGTGGCATCATCCCCAACCTCTTGTGGTTCGGAGACATCAAAAATATAGGAGAGCTTCTTCTGAGTGAGTATGATTATTAAATTTCTCAATCAGTCTATATAATTGGGATCGATCAACTTGTTGCAATCTAAAATTTCTCACAATGATAGTGAAGATGTCATTTGTAGAATTTAATCTTCAATGAATAAAGAACATTACATACGCAAACAACTTATGTTGACTCACACAATTAAATAAGATTTTTAAATTTAATTATGCCTCCTACTATTTTATCGAACATCATAACCCTCTACTATGATGAACGGAACATATTACATATTTATCTTAGTGAGATTGAGACCTTAATCCCTTATAATGATCTTGTGTTAACACAAGAAACCTTTATAAGTTCATAAGTAGGAAACTCTTTCCAATTGCATCTCATGCAATTTTCAATATCATATCTTGGCCTCTAAAATATTATTAGCCTTGTATTAATACAATAAGCTATAATATTTTAGTTAAGTAAGACTCTTCATTTCAATACAGTCAAATTCGAATATAACTGTCCTTATATTAACACAACAAAGCAGTACATCCAAAATTGCCGTAAGCATCTTCTATGCACCAGGATTATGTTATATCAAACTTTATGACAAGCCTTGTGGTAACACAACAAACTAACCATAGTTCATGATGTAACATTAACCTAGCATGAAGGAAGGCCCCTAGTAGTGTTTTCAACATTAGAGTTTTTCAATATCAAGATCGCTTAATCAAATTGGCCAGGTAAGTAAAGTGGGAGTCCCCTCATTGCTTTCTTTAGACACCAATAAATTAGCCAGATCAGACAATGAAACCAATTAAATAACCACCTGTTGGGTATAAAATACCCTCAGTCGAAGTTCGTGATGGGATTGACCCTTGCAAGTCTCCTCTGACTTTCGACTCCTGATGGCGGACTCCCATCACTCCGCCCGGACTCCTACGGGAGCCGGGCTCCATCCCCAACTTCAACTGCAAGGAAGACTCCGCCCGGACTCCTACGGGAGCCGGGCTCCATCCCCAACTTCAACTGTAAGGAAGACTCCGCCCAGACTCCTACGGGAGCCGGGCTCCATCCCCAACTTCAACTGCAAGGAAGACTCCGCCCGGACTCATACGGGAGCCGGGCTCCGTCCCCGACTTCAACTGCTGGTAAGCTTCGTCCGGACTCCAACAGGAGCCGGACTTCGCACCTGACTTTAATTGCAGGAAGACTCTGTCTGGACTCCTACGGTAGCCGGACTCCGTCCACAACTCCAACTGCTGGTAAGCGCCGCCCGGGCTCCTACGGGAGCCGGGCTCCGTCCCCAACTTCAACTGCAAGGAAGACTCCGCCCAGACTCCTATGGGAGCCGGGCTCCATCCCCGACTTTAACTACTGGTAAGCTTCGTCCGGACTTCTATGAAAGCCGGACTTCGCACCTGACTTTAATTGCAGGAAGACTCTGTCCGGACTCCTACGAGAGCCAGACTCCGTCCACAACTCCAACTGCTGGTAAGCACCGCCCGGGCTCCTACGGGAGCCGGGCTTTATCCCCAACTTCAACTGCAAGGAAGACTCCGCCCAGACTCCTACAGGAGCAGAGCTCCATCCCCGACTTCAACTGCTGGTAAGCTTCGTCCGGACTCCTACGGGAGTCGGACTTTGCTCCTGACTTTAATTACACGAAGACTCTGTCCGGACTCCTATGGGAGCTAGGCTCCGTCCCTGACTCCAACTGCTGGTAAGCGCCGCCCGGGCTCCTACGGGAGCCGGGCTCCATCCCCAACTTCAACTGCAAGGAAGACTCCGCCCGTACTCCTACGGGAGCCGGGCTCCATCCCCAACTTCAACTGCAAGGAAGACTCCGCCTGGACTCCTACGGGAGCCGGACTCCGTCCCCGACTTCAACTACTGGTAAGCTTCGTCCGGACTCCTACGAGAGCCGGACTTCGCCCCTGACTTTGAGTGCAGGTAGACCTCGCCCCGGCTCCTACGGGAGCCAGACGTTGTCTCCGACTCTGGCTGCGGGAAGACTCCATCCGGACTCTCACGGGAGCTGGACCTCATCCCCAACTTCGGCTGAAGGAAGACTTCATCTGGACTCTTACGGGAGCCGGACTCCGGGCTCCTCTCAAACGGATAGCTAACCACCCCTCTCTGCCAGACACTCCGGTCGAACTTCGGCCGACAGGTCTGCACTCCCTGACGGGCCGCAGTAACGGCCATGACTCTGCTCCATTTCCTGTGACGGATTCTGCACGGCTCCATTACTCCCTGACAGACCGCTATGATGCCCACGATCCTGCTTCACTTTCTGCGATGCATACCGCATGATTCTTCCATCCTCTGGCAAGTCGCGACAACAGATGTCGCTCCACTCTCCGCGACAGACTCCACGTGGCGTGTCCTGATGATAGCCACGATTCCACCCCACTACTCTTCGCAACAAACTCCCCCTGACTCTGGGCTGCCCACTGCCAGATGGTTACAGACATCGCTATCAGTCTGTTGCTCCCTCCGCCTATAAAAGGGGGACCCCAGATACGTTATTCTCTAAGCTCTCATTTTTACCTAGAAACTCTGCTAAAATTTTTGTTTGAGCACTTCATTCTTGTTGAGGTAGAGAACTGACTTGAGCATCGGAGGGTCTTACCGGAGCAACCCCACCTCTGGTTTAGACTTCTTTTGTAGGTCCCGACGGCGACCGTGACTCCAGCATCTCCGGCGTAAGTGGATTCTTGCATCAATAGGATTGGCGCTAGAGGAAGGGGCTGAACCTTCGCAGTGCCCTTGTTCTTAAAGGAGCGCTCAACGGGATTGCCCCCGGGCATCTTTGCCATGCTCCCCCCCCCTCCTCCTTCCTCCACTTGGTCTTTGCTCGATGCCTCCCCGCAAGGCATCCACGTGATGATCCACGGCCTCCGCGGCCAGATCTCAAGCTCCGACCTCACCTCCAGTTTTCCAACCTCCTCCTCCGACGACGACGACGGCGATCGGCGTGGAGCAATTTGATCTGCTGGCGTAGAAGGTCAGAGACCTCACTGAAGCCGTGCAGGCCATACAGCGCAGCAGCAGCCGCAGGCATCAGTGCGCCTGGAAAGGGTGTCACCGGAACACCAGAATCCGACGGTGGGGCGGGCCACTTGGGCCAGCCGTCTCGTCTTTCTTGGGAAGACGAACCCGAGGGTGGAGAACCCTCAATCGGATCATGACTCCACCCCTGGAAGATTCCTGCCCCCATTCTGCCAGAGGACCCTCGAGACCCGAAGTTGAGAGGATTTTCTGGACCGAAGACTTCAAGAGATGAACCGGCGGATCGAAGAACTCCACCACGCTCTCCCCGCTTATGGTGAGGATATTTGCACTGACCCTCCCTTTTCTCAAATGATCATGCAGGAACCGATCCCGCCAAACTTCAAACTCCCCCAGTTCGAAAGCTACGACGGGACTTCGGACCTGGTTGATCATCTGGAAGCCTTTCGGACGATGATGCTGCTTCATGGTGCTCCCGACGCCATTCTATGCTGAGCCTTCCCATCCACCTTGAAGGGAGCGACGAGAAACTGGTACTCGATGCTAAAGTCGGGTACCATCTTTTCCTTCGATCAAATGAGCCACCAATTCGTGGCCCATTTTGTCAATAGTCGGCACCCCCGGAAGGATTTGGAGTCACTCATCAATATCAAGCAGAGGGAAAGGGAGTCCATTCGGGCCTACATCAATCGTTTCAATGTCGCAGCACTGGAGGTCCAAAATTTGGACCAATTGGTAGCAATGGCCGCTCTGAAGGGCGGCCTTCAGAAGAATGACCTTTTGTTCTCCCTGGAGAAAAAGTACCTCAGGGATTTTGCTGATTTGTTAGCTCGGGCTGAAGGGTACGCCCGAGCGAAAGAAGCCTTCAAAATGAAGGATGAGGAGACCGCGAGAGAGCGGCAGGCAGGAGACTCGAGTAAGCCCGCAGTCGAAAGAAGGTCGAGAGAAGCTCGGCCGCATTCTCGATCCCCTCCTGGGCACAAGTGTGCCCATACTCCTCCCCGGGTACGTAGGCAGAGAAGTCCGGATCATGGGGTTTGGTGGGGTTCTCCATCGGGAAGATTCTGCAACTACGCCCCCCTCAATGCCTCGAAGACCCAGGTACTGATGGAGGTCAAGGAGTAGCTCCCTAGGCTAGAGAGGATGCGCACACACCCCGGGAAGTGCAACCCCAACAAGTTCTGTCTCTACCACCGTGACCACGGCCATGACACGGAGGAATTCATCCAGCTTCGAGACGAGATCGAGGAGCTCATCCGGCGAGGTCGACTCGACAGGTTCATCCGACGCCGGCCTGAGGGTAAAGAAGATCGGCCAAGGGCCCTGCCGCAACCTGAACCGCCAAGGAGGGAGGAGCAGCCTGGAGATCGGCCCCCAATCGGGACCATCAACTCCATCACCGGTGGGCCTAAAGGAGGAGCAGACCTTCCACGACCATGGAACTCGAAAAACCTATAAATGTATCGCTTACGACTTTGCCCTGAATCTAAATTCCTTTCGACTTTACATGTTCTTCCCATTTGGCATGGATTTATTACAACTGGGGATAACCCCTTCAAACAATTAAAACAAGGTTATGTTAGGAACAGGAGGAGAACCTCATCCTAACATAAATAAAATGAAGGCCCGGTACTTTTAGACCGGATGGGGGGAGAAGCCTTACAACGTCCGAATGCGCCCCCACAACCAAGTCAGGAACAGGAGGAGAACCTCATCCTGACATGAGCAAAGTCGAAGGCCCGATTCTTTCAGACCGGATGGAGGGAGAGGCCCTTGCGATGGCCCTTATGTGCCCCCACGGCCTCGTCAGGAACAGAAGGAGAACCTCGTCCTGACGGTGACAAAATCTGGCTGCCCGACGAGATCGGACGAAGGGGAAAGGCCCCTCAGCAGCACCTCCACACTTCTACGCAACCCCGCAAAAAGCAAGGGGAGGGCCCTCACTCTGAAAAGAGGAGGAAAATTAAAAAGGAAAGTGACGAACTACGTCAAAAACAGATGAAGGACAAACCACACCAAAGACCTAAGGAACCTCGTCTCAACAAAGATGGGAAGTTCCTACCAAACACCCCCGACCTCTAAGAAGGCTCTCGACACAGGTCAAGAAAATAGCGATGCCTCCGAGGTAATGCGGAGTTCGGACCACCAAGTTCGAGCCCACGGCCATGGATGACGAGGAAAGCAAATCAGCGTGTCGATAACTGGGCACCTCCAAACGACGTCAACGTCGGACAAGTCAAACGACAAAAGAAGTTCGGCGGGCGACAATTTAATACAATATGTGAATGAGGTAACACAAAATCTCCTTTTCATTCCATTTGCGAAATATACACCACGAAGCCCAGAAGGCCAAAGGAAGAAAAGTAAAACGACAAAAGCGAGACAAAACAACAAAAGAAAAAATGTATACATGGAAAGATGGAAGGTCAAAAAGAGCCCTAGGGAAGCTCTGCTCCTTCCGACCTAGAATTATCTGCTCCACCCCTTATCCAGGACTGCCTTAGATTCTCAACTTCTTCTTCTAGCTCTCTCTTTTTCAGCCGCGCATCCTAGAGTGCCCGACGAAGTCGCTGGCTTTCGTTCTCCACCTCTCGATGCCTCTTTCTCAGGACCTCGGATTCTGCCTCCGCATCCGTGACGGCCTACTGCTCATGTGCCAGCTGGATCTTCAATTGCTGCAGCTCAGCCATCCTCTCCCCGAGGGCGACAGAAAGCCCTTCGATGGTTCCTCTCAGGGACTGGAGTTCGTTGGAATCCCGAGAAGAGGCGAGTTGAGCCCTACCAGCTAGCTGCCTTTGAAGACGGGTGACTTCGTCAGTCGCCACCCTGAGTTTTCCTTTATATTCATCCACCTGCCTGTGCCAACCGGCCCGATGCACGTCATGGCTCACCTCGGCATCCTGAAGCTGCTGCTGAAAGTCGGAGACCTTCTTCGACCACTCCCGATCGCCGTCGGCCCAGGCCAAGAGCCAGGACGAACTTCCCTCCAACTGGCCAATCCTCTCCTGCGCAGCTGACAGTTCCACCCTGAGAGAGCTGATCTTGGCAGCTTGAGCCCAAATTCGATCGCTGGCACTCTTCTTGTGTTCCTCAAGCTCCTTCGCGAAGTTCGCCTTCCTCCGGCTATACTCCATGATCCCTTTTACGTGGAGATTTCGGAAGCAGGTGGCCTCTGAGGTGGCTTCGGAGTAACCCTCCCTTAACCTGCGAAGCTCACCTTCCATCTTCTTCAACCTTTTTGTCGTATGAAGAACCTCCTTGTTCAGCCGCTGGATCGTGGACTTCAGCAGGATCCCCTGGGGCAGGGGAAGTGCCTTGGCAGGACACTGCCATCGAGAGACAGAAGCGTCAAGGTGCGTCTCATTGCAGAAAGAAAAATAAAAAGGAGGGAAGGGGGAGAAGAGAAGCCATCCGTGGTGAGAAATTCAACTTTATTGATTGAATGATTTTTGAAGACAAAAAGGAAAAGAAAAATTATAGTAAAAGAAAGATACAAGGTCGGAGGTCTCAGACCTCAGAAGCAGGAGTTGGAGAGCTCGGTGTTCCTGGAGGGGGGGCTGCGGCGGCAGGAGAAGGACTGGCCTCATCCTCAGACTCCTCGCCCAAGAAGCTGAGGTCGAGCTCGAGAAATTTCCTGACCACCTTCTCCTGGCAGAGCTCGAACCCCTTGATGAATGCTTCTTGGCCGAACCTGACGTTCAGGTCCCTCATCTCTGTGGAGGTCTTGAACTCCTCCACTGCAAGAACCCTGGCCTCCGAGACCAGGACCGAAATCTGCTCTGCCAAGTTGGCGACCTCGGCCTCCGCCTTCCTCACCGTCTCCTCTGAGGTCTGCCTCTCTTCCTCCTGGGCCTGCTTTTCTTTCTCCAGGGCCTCCTGGAGGGCAACTACTTTGGCTGCCTTTTCTTTGAGGCGAGCGACCTCGGCCCGACGATGCTCCTCCACCTGGATGGCATCCCTCCTCGCCTGGTTCGTCGCCTCGATATTAGCGAGGAGCTGGTGCCCAATCTGCAAGGGTGGCTAGGGGATCAGAACAAGGGTCGAATAGCCGGTAAAATGAAGATTTGTTTACCTCGAGAAAGGATCCTAGGGAGTCCCAAACCCACTGCTCAAGATCGGTGCGGTCGATCCTCTCGATGACTTCAGGCAGAATGCAGCCGTCGATCAACCGCTTGATCAAGTCCCTGTCATTGAAGGGATTCTCCGACTCCTCTTCGGAACCGAGGGACTCATCAGCGGCGGCTCGGTGGCTACTCATCCTGCGGGCCACCTACTTTCTTCTCTTCCCCCTCTCGACTATGGGTGCCTCCGTAGAGTGGACCCTCGAAATGGGAGCCCCAATCGATGGACTCCTCGAAGAGGCCCGGGGGGCTGTTGGTTCGGCGTCTGAGGGAACGTCGATCGCTGGAGCCGCCTGGACGGGCGTGGCCAAGCTCGACTCCTCCACCCTGGCCCTCTTTGCTGATCCGGAGGCCGCAGCACCATTTCTTTTGTGGGCCTTGAGGCCCCTGGCAAGCATCCGTGCTGCTTCGGTGTCCATTTCTAAAAAAAAAAAAGAGAAAAAAAAAGAAGAAGAAGAAAAAAGAGAAAAGAGAAGAAAAAGAAAGAAAAATAAGAAGGACGGAAGAAAAGAAGAGAAAAGAAAAGATGGAGTACTCGTAGGATCCTGAGGGCTCAGGCCGATGTTGAACAAAAATTGCTCCCTCAGAAGGTTGGGAAGGGAAGGAGCGGAGTAGTCAAGAAGCTTCCGGGCAGCCTGGAGGTCATCCTCCCCCAGGCTAGGGGCTCGACGGATAGAGTCCCTCAGAGAGCCCCAAGGGGGCAGGCCCAGCCTCAGGGTCGGGCAGTGGACGAAGAGGTATTTTCCCTTCCAGTTGTGGATTGAAGAGGGGGCACCTTTCAGCAACCCCTTCTTGCTAAACTGAGGGGAGAAATACTACCAGTCCTTCGCCAAAGGATAACGCTTGAAGGTATAGAAATGCCTAAACAGAGAGAGGGACGGCTGGACCTCGACTACGTGGCAAAGGGAAAGAAACCCTATCAAAAACCTAAAGGAATTCAGAGCAACCGAAGCCAAAGAGATATCTAAGAGGCGGAAGAGGGCGACAACAAAGGATGAAGGCGGAAGCCAGAGTTCGGCACGGAACGCCTCCTGATACAGGCAAAAATGATCGGGTGGGGGAGTGCTAGCCCGGTCGGAGGGGCCAGGCAGCTCCAGATCGTACTGTGGAGAAACTCCATACTGAACCCTTATCAGAAGGAGCTCATCCGGAGTCAGGGAGCATGGAATGGCACCCGACGCAAAAATCAGGCGAAGCCCAGCCCCAGATGCGGGTTCATCTACAGAACGGGGGACCTGGGGGGTTGAGGCAGAAGAACTCTCGAAACCGCTGGAAGCGGAAGTGCCGGAAGACATTTCAAATAACTTCAAATGAAGACCCTAAAGATCCCGAAGAAAACAGACGGGACAAAGGACGAGAGGTCACAGGAGACTAACTCAGAGGAATACGACAGAAGAAAATGGTGAAGAAAAGGCCGCTAAATGGCAAGAAGAAGAACGGAGGTTCTGGGACTAACCTAGATCGTCCTGAGGGATGTAGAGGGGCAAGGAAAGGGACGACTCGAAGGATGCCTATGGCCCAAGAAGACGCCAAGGAGAATCGGGACTCTCGAAGAAGGGGCGGATACTGATGGAACTCTCAGGCGGAATAGGACCCCTAAAGGCAGAAGGGCGGGTTTAAATAGACCCTGGGATCCGGTGCCATAATGATCACGAATCCCCCCAGACCGGCCCACGCTCGACACATGTCCCACTCACCACGACAGACGGCTAAAAGTGGCTGACGGCTGACAGAGCCATTACTGCACTGTACCTGGGCCAGCGTACCAGTGAGAATTTTGAAAGGTCCCTTCGTATCGCCCTGATTCGAAAAGACTCCAGCATGCGCACATTTAATGCCAAAATATCTGGGGGCGGTCGTCCACAGGGTTCAAGGGGACAACTTCGGCTGTGCAAACCTCTCCGTAGTTCCTTCATTCAAAATTCAAACTTGGAAGTAGGGGGACTGGTGTTGGGTATAAAATACCCTCAGCCGAAGTTTGTGATGGGATTGACCCTTGCAAGTCTCCTCCGACTTTCGACTGCTGATGGCGGACTCCCATCACTCCGCCCGGACTCCTACGGGAGCCGGGCTCCGTCCCCAACTTCAACTGCAAGGAAGACTCTGCCCGGACTCCTACGGGAGCCGGGCTCCGTCCCCAACTTCAACTGCAAGGAAGACTCCGCCCGGACTCCTACGGGAGCCGGGGTCCCCAACTTCAACTGCAAGGAAGACTCTGCCCGGACTCCTACGGGAGCCGGGCTCCATCCCCAACTTCAACTGCAAGGAAGACTCCGCCCGGACTCCTACGGGAGCCGGGCTCCGTCCCCGACTTCAACTGCTGGTAAGCTTTGTCCGGACTCCTACGGGAGCCAGACTTCGCACCTGACTTTAATTGCAGGAAGACTCTGTCCGGACTCCTACAGGAGCCGGGCTCCATTTCCAACTTCAACTGCAAGGAAGACTCCGCCTGGACTCCTATGGGAGTCGGGCTCCATCCCCGACTTCAACTGCTGGTAAGCTTCGTCCGGACTCCTACAGGAGCCAGACTTCGCACCTGACTTTAATTGCAGGAAGACTCTGTCTGGACTCCTACGGAAGCTGGACTTCGTCCACAACTCCAACTGTTGGTAAGCACCGCTCGGGCTCTTACGGGAGCCAGGCTCCGTCCCCAACTTCAACTGCAAGGAAGACTTCGCCCAAACTCCTACGGGAGCCGGGCTCCATCCCCGACTTCAACTGCTGGTAAGCTTCATCCGGACTCCTACGGGAGCCGGACTTCGCACCTGACTTTAATTGCAGGAAGACTCTGTCCGGACTCTTACGGGAGCCAGGCTCCGTCCCTGACTCCAACTGCTGGTAAGCACCGCCAGGGCTCCTACGGGAGCCGGGTTCCGTCCCCAACTTCAACTGCAAGGAAGACTCCGCCCGGACTCCTACGGGAGCCAGGCTCCATCCCCAACTTTAACTGCAAGGAAGACTCCGCTCGGACTCCTATGGGAGCCGGGCTCCGTCCTTGACTTCAACTGCTGGTAAGCTTCGTCCGGACTCCTACGAGAGCCGGACTTCGCCCCTGACTTTGAGTGCAGGTAGACCTCGCCCTGGCTCCTACGGGAGCCAGACCTCGTCTCCGACTCCGGCTGCGGGAAGACTCCATCCGGACTCTCACGGGAGCCGGACCTCGTCCCCAACTTTGGCTGAAGGAAGACTTCGTCCGGACTCTTATAGGAGCCGGACTCTGGGCTCCTCTCAAACGGATAGCTAACCACCCCTCTCCCCCAGACACTCCGGTCGAACTTCAGCCGACAGGTCTGCACTCCCTGATGGGCCGCAGTAATGGCCACGACTCTGCTCCATTTCCTACGACGAATTCCGCGTGGCTCCATTACTCCCTAGCAGACCGCTATGATGCCCACGATCCTGCTGCACTTCCTGCGATGGATACCATGCGATTCTTCCATCCTCTGGCAAGTCGCGACAACGGACGCCGCTCCACTCCCCGCGACAGACTCCACGTGGCGTGTCTCGATGATAGCCACGATTCCACCCCACTACTCTTCGCAACAAACTCCCCCTGACTCTAGGCAGCCCACTGCCAGACGGTTACAGACATCGCTATCAGTCTGTTGCTCCCTCCACCTATAAAAGGGGGACCCTAGATACGTTATTCTCTAAGCTCTCATTTTTACCTAGAAACTCTGCTAAAATTTTTGTTCGAGCACTCCATTCTTGTTGAGGCAGAGAACTGACTTGAGCATCGGAGGGTCTTGCCGGAGCAACTCCACCTCCAATTTAGACTTCTTTTGCAGGTCCTGGCGGCGACCCCAACTCCAGCTTCTCCGGCGTAAGCGGATTCTTGCATCAACACCACCTATAGCATTTTTTTAGATACCAATTGATCAATTGATCAAGAATTGGTTAACCCCTAGTTGCATATCACTACAACTTAATATAATTTTTAATGAGAGCTTTTATTTGGTTTCCTGCACATTCCAACTATATAATGCTAATTTATGTATCAGTATTAAAATATTCTATATGTGCAAGTGTAGCATATGAACTTTCATCATTCTAGAACAATCTTGCAGCATAACCCTGTTATGCTAGGACAACCTTATGTCAGGATGATGAAGTGATGAATCATATATGCATCATTTCATATCATCATATGAAAGCATAATACATAGCATAATTCATCTTATAGCATGAATCATAATATGCATAACACAAATATTATGTATATATGATTGAACCAAATAAGACTGGCTCTGATACCACTGTAGGATTTTAGGGTGGACATGGACAACGGAAGCATAACAAATTTTAAAAATTTAAATTAAAAAATTATAAATATTTAAACCCTTAATCCAACACCTCTTTGATGATTAACAATCATATAATATATATACATAATAAAATTCAAGCTATAGAAGAATACCTACAGTGCTTAATCCAAATTCTGACAGAATTTCTACTTGGTGCCCAAGTGTTCGTCCTCCAACGGTGATCCACACAGAGCTATGATCAGGACACCAACTCTTTAAGATGATTTTTTCTTCAAAATTCTCACTCTAAAAACTTTTTTTGGGCACCAGGACCACAAGACCCTCTTTCTCTCCTCCTAGCCTTCCAATCCCTACCTTTCTTCTCTCCTTGTCTTCCTTAATTCTCTTTCTAGGCTCTTGTGTAGCGAAATTTGAGTGCAGGGGTAAAATGGTAATTTTAAAACTTTTTCAAAATTATTATTTTACAGTAGAAATAATTAATTAATCTAATTAATTAACATGTGTTTACCCTACACTAGGATCTAAATATGATATATAGCATGCATGCATTTAAATTTGAAATTCAAATTCGAACAGTAAACAATTTACTGTTCTGTTTTCAGAACACAATACCTTTATGTGGGTAGTCGATCTCCATAATCTGATCACCATCGGGAGGCTCTGATCATTGCAATACAGTCACACAGTGTGTCTGGCCTCTGTAGATCATCCACACGAGGCTCCCAGTCTGATCGGCTCCTCACGAGTGCTAGCTCATTATAGAGCCCTTCGACGGCTGATGCTGATCGAACTCCTTCGATTGATGTCTGTCGATTCTACAGATACTCTAGATTATCAGCAAATGTGTTTGAGAGGTAGATAATTCTCTTCCTTGAATTTGGTGGGCTCATAACAATCGTAGCTCACTAACTCACTTCCCGAACCCCAGGCTGTAACCCTAGAGAACACACTGAAAACCCTGCGCCCAATTTTCTTTCTTTTCTTTCTTTTTCTCTCGAAAGGTTTTGGACAAGGCTTCCTCATGCCCCACTTTCTTTCTTAGAATTTTTTTTTATGCATGCCCCATCCTTCACCTCTTTTTAAAACAATGTCGAACGTGTCTTATCCGCATGAGAAGATAAAGACAAGTGGTTACACATTTGAATTCAAATCAAATTTGAATTCAAATGCAAACCAACTCATCCCTATCCACTTGGGCATGAGAAGAGAAGGTGTGAGGCTACATTGTGCATGGAAAGGTTTCATGAGAAACTCTTTCTCGTGTGAGATATGGGGTGCTAAAGTGGATAGGGTCATGAAGGCGCAAGAGATAAGTTATCCATTCAAATTCAAACATGCTTTGAATTTGAATGGCTAACTAATCAATTTTATCCAATGATTGGCGCACAAGAGTGGGCGTGAGAAGAGTTTTGTGTGATAGAAAATTTATGAGAAGTTTCTTCTCATGAATTCAAATGGGTGCAGAGATATGAGGTGGCGCAGGGATTCAAATTCAAATGGTGGTTTAATCTTAATTGAACCAACCTAATCAAAATAGGTTAAGCATAATTAGAATAAATTAAACCCAACTTAATTAGGCTTAATTAGGCTCAATAAAATCCTAATCAAATCAGGAATTGACTAAGCCCAACCCCTGATCAAATTAAGAACCAAACCCTCTCGACGATTAGGTCAACTCTTAACCTAATCGGGTCAAACCCAACTGAATCCAATTCAATTGGACTTGATCCAAAAATAATTACTCAATCAAATTGAGTTAATTAGTGATAAAATTATTAATTAAATCTCTCATAAATATTGAGTTCAAATTCGATGGGCAATCGGGTATCAAAGTCCATCAATATGAAACCTTGATCGAAGAGTCCCAAACCAGTGGGACTCTTGACCCCGGTACCCAAAATGTGTGGGACTCATGATCAGAGAATCTTGATTCTTGATCACAAAGTCTCAGACATGTAGGACTCATAGTCCATGAATATTAAGACTCTTCATCAGCCATCAGATCAGATAGGAACCTCTAATGTGTGTGACCTCGCAGGTTTGAACCTAAGCCGGTAGCACAGGAACCAATTTCTGTACTAATCGAAGTGACCATCTAGCAATGGTACCCAACATCGGGATAGGTCGAATAGTCACAATCACAATACTCAGAACCTACGTGAATATGGTTACTATATAATTCATCCCTTTTGACCCCTGTGTTTAGGATGACTCAGGGTTAAACTATCAACCCTGATTAGATCATTCGAATCATGCTCAACTCAAACAGTCCTGTGACTCCCCACTAGGACTACCCTGGCCAAGGTTTTACTAAATTGAAACATGACTGTACACAGCTCCTGAACTGGAGTGGTCAATCCCATCTTGACACACGCATCGATAAGTCAAGTACTTGACTACACCCAGCATCCTTCCGTCACTGAATTAGAAATTCAGGTAGTCCAGTGCCTAAGTGTAGTGAGTTGCTTGCAAGCCGCCATGACGGTCTCAGGTCGGAGAGACATTTATACCCATATCCCATCGGAGTAAATCTTGATAGTAGAAATTGCTCCAGAGTCGGTCACGTTCAGTGCAGATGTACCCTTACATCTCACCTGTATGCCATACCAGTGTTTCCACACTCCTTGGTTAAGAGGACAACCAACCTATATAGCACACAATGATCTATGCTTGATAAACATTGTTGTCCTTGGTAACAACGTATCATTTGGTCGTAAACAGGTTTAAGGACTAAACGATAAATCCTCCTTTGTCGAGTCTAAATAGTCCTAAGGACTTTATCACAACACACGAGTTCATTAGAAGATGAAATAATTTATGATGAAAAATATCAAAATAATTTTTATTTATTTATAATTTATATACTAATACAAAAGGAGCACAACCGTCAATAAGCTGACGATTGACTTTGGGACACTATTCCCAACAATCTCCCAATTAGCCTAAAGCCAATCGGTGCAGTATCTAATACCCATCTTCGACTTGAAGTTGTCGAACTCCTTCACCGCAATGGCTTTAGTGAATGGGTCGGTCAGGTTCTCCTTCCCGTCGATCTTCTGAAGGTCAACGTCTCCTCGATCCATGATTTCTTGGATGAGATGGTAGCAGCGCAAAATATGCTTCATCCGCTGGTGTGCCTTTGGTTCCTTCGCCTGAGCAATGGCTCCAGAGCTGTCACAGTAGAGCAGAACTGGACCAACAAGGGAGAGTGCTACTCCAAGCTCGGTGATGAATTTTCTCAGCCACACCACTTCTTTGGCAGCATCTGATGTCGCGACATACTCCACCTCGCAAACTGAATCAGCCACTGTGTGCTGCTTGGAGCTTTTCCAGCAGACAGCCCCACCATTAAGGGTAAAAATAAATCCGGACACACTCTTGCTGTCATCGTGATCAGACTGAAAACTAGAGTCTGTAAACCCTATAAGTCTCAAGTCCGATTCACCATAAACAAGCCACTAGTCCTTAGTATTTCTTAAATACTTCAGGATGGTCTTAACAACCTTCCAGTAATTCTCCCCTGGATCAGATTGGTATCTACTCACTACTCCTAGTGAGTACGCCACATCTGGTCGTGTACATGTCATGGCATACATGATAGATCCCACTGTTGAAGCATATGGAATTCTATCCATATGCTCTCTCTCTTGAGGTGTTGTCAGACAATCCCTCCTTGTGAGAGAAATTTCATGGCCTATCGGTAGATAGCCTTTCTTGGAATTCTTCATGCTGAACCTCTTTAGCATAGTATCAATGTACGTGGACTGGGATAAGCCAAGCAATCTTTTAGATCTATCCCTATAGATCCTCATCCCTAGGATGTAGGAAGCTTCTCCCAGATCCTTTGTGGAGAATTGTGACGACAGTCAAATCTTTATTCCCTGTAATGCAGGGATATCATTCCCGATTAAGAGAATATCATCCACATACAATATAAGAAATACCACAACTGGACCATTAGCCCATTTATAAATGCAGGGCTCTTCTTCATTCTTAACGAAGCCATACGTCTTGATTATCTTATCAAAACGTATGTTCCAACTCCGGGATGCTTGCTTAAGTCCATAAATGGACCTCTGTAGCCTGCACACCTTAGACTCATCTGTGGATGTGAATCCTTCAGGTTGTATCATATACACCTCTTTGTCCAGCTCTCTGTTTAGGAAAGCTGTCTTCACATCCATCTGTCAGATTTTATAGTCCAGATGGGCAGCTATTGCAAGCATATTCCGAATGGATTTGAGCATTGCCACAAGAGAAAACGTGTCATCATAGTCTATACCATAACGTTGACGATATCCCTTGGCAACCAGATGGGCTTTATAGGTTTTCACCTTTCCATCTGCGCCCCTCTTCCTCTTGAAGACCCACTTACACCCTATGGGTTTTACTCCTTCGGGTGGGTTAACCAATGTCCACACATCATTGACCTTCATGGACTCCATTTTGGATTTCATGGCCTCTAGCCATTTCTCAGAGTCAGGTCTCTGCATTGCATCCATGTAGGTGATCGGATCCTCATCATTTTCATCAAGTTCGATAGGATCTCCATCTCGGACCAAGAAATCATAGTATCTGTCCGGTTGATGTGGTACTCTACCAGACCGCCTTAAGGGTGCAGGAATAATGGGCTCCGAATCTGATCTAATCAAATCTGGTTCAGGTTCAGCTACTTGTGTCGGTTTTTCCACCTGTCGAACTTTCTCAAGTTTGATCTTAGAGGCAACAGTCCCTTCACTAAGGAACTCCTTTTCTAAAAAGATTGCCTTAAAGCTGACAAACACCTTTTGCTCATCAGCTTGGTAGAAATAATATCTTTTGGTCTCTTTTGGGTACCCTATAAAATTACACTTGTCAGACTTAGGTCCAAGCTTGTCCGTAATTAAACGTTTAACATAAGCCGAACACTCCCAAACCCTAAGGTGCGAGAGTACTGACTTACGTCCTATCCATAACTCATATGGCATTTTGGTTACAGACTTACTCGGAACCCTATTTAGAAGGTAACAAGCCGATTCAAGTGCATATCCCCAGAGGAAGATCGACAGACCAGCAAACCCCATCATGGATCGAACCATGTCCAACAAGGTCCGAGTCCTCCTTTCAAACACACCATTATGCTGTGGTGTTCCAGGAGTCCACTAAGAGAGAATCTCATTCTCTCCTAAATATGTCAAAAACTCATTGAAAAGGTATTCACCTCCTCGATCAGATCAAAGAATTTTAATACACTTCCCAGTTTGTTTTTCTACCTCATTTCGGAATAGTTTGAACATTTCAAATGACTCTGACTTATACTTCATTAAATAGACATACCCATACTTCGATAGATTGTCTGTGAAGGTTATAAAGTAGAAATATTCACCTCTTGCACTTGAGCTCATAGGTCCACATACATCAGAATGTACCAGACCCAAGAGTTCACTGGCTCGCTCACCTTTTCCAGTAAAAGGTGACTTGATCATCTTTCCAAGAAAACAGGACTAACAGGTTGGAAGTGATTCACAATCACCAACTTCAAGAATTCCTTCTTGAGCCAACCTGTTTATCTTGTTCTTATTGATATGACCTAGCCTATAGTGCCAAAGGTAGACATCTGACACATTATTTATTCTAGGGCGTTTACCGGAGGTTTGAACCACATTAACAGGCTGTGACAGTAAGTAAATTCTATTATCTAGTTGTCCAACAAACATTGTAACACCATTCAAAATGATATTGCAAATATTTTCTTTTATTAAAAATTGATAGCCGTACATGGCCAAAAGGCCTACAAAAATAATATTTAATAAAAAGTTTGGACAATAGTGACATTCACTTAGAATTACATTACGAGAATTGATTACAAGGTTCATGATTCCTAAAGCTAGAACTGAAACTTTGCTTCCATCTCCAACGTTCAGGAACCTCTCACCATCATCAAATCTGCTACTGACCTGCAGACCTTGCATCGACTTGCAAATATGATAAGGGCTTTCGATACCCAATCCCCGGTAGTAGTATCACAAATGAAAAAGTTGCAAGGTGTTATCATATAATTACCTTGCTTCTTCTTCGGCCTGTTTGGATCCAGGGAGTCAATGTATAGAGGATAGTTTCTCTTCCAATGCCCCTACTTCTTGCGAAAGAAGCACTCCGCCTGGCTCTTGTCGAGCTTGCACTTCTTGGTCTGACCCTGTGCAGACATCCCAGCATGTAGCTGCACCTTCTTGTTCTTCTTCTTCTTGTTCTTCTTCCCTTTCTTAAAGGGTCGATGACCAAAAGAAGACCCTCCCACAACATTCATCGACTCCTTATGGAGCTGGTGGTCCTTCTCAAAGTTCTGCAGCAATCCCAACAAGCCGTGGTAGTTCACTGCATGCTTTGTCATTCGAAAATGAGTAAGGAAGGGGAGGAAGGACTTGGACAATAAATTAAGGATCGCATCCTTACCGAGCTGCTTGTGCAGGGGAAAGCCCAGTTTATTTAGATGCTCAATCATTTCGATCATGTATAGTACATGATCGGTGACTGAGGCCCCATCCCTCATTTGAGCATTGAAAATGGCATAACTAGTTTTGTGCCTTTCAACATCGTCAGGCGTGCCAAAGGAGTCGTTCAATATTTGAAGCATCTCTTGCGGCTGGGCGTTCTCAAACCTACGACTGAACTCATCATTCATTACCACCAGCATTATGCACCGAACAGTGGTGCAATCATTGAGCCACTTCTAGTAAGTATCTCGGACCGTGCCTCTAGCATTCGGGGCTGGCTCCTCTGGTGCCGGATCCGTTACCACATAAAGGATCCGCTCATGCTCAAGGATGATTTTTAATTTTCGATACCAGCTATCGAAATTCGATCCTATGAGCTTGTCATTATCTAATAATGACCGGAGCGACAGGGTTTGTGGTCATAGCTGCATAAAGGAAAACCAGACCTTAATTAGTACATAAATTATTAATACTAAAGACTTGGACTTTAGTCTAAAGTTTCTCCCAATATTTTTACAAACTGGTAGCCTCAACCTCCAATTCGAAGAATTACTTTAATTCCTTAGTGGATACTAGAATCCACACAGACTACACACGAGCCCAACTTTGGTTGGTCAACCCATGTGCATCTATGGGTAGGTTCATAACCAGTTGTTTCTCTAAACAACTTCTAGTAATTAATTTTGCCCCAGAACCAAATCAGTAGGCTTTGGCCTCCACTGAAAAGATCTGGTTAGATCCAACCATTAACATGACTTGATTTGGTGAATCGGACCAATAAATGATCAGGTCCGACTTTGGCCGGCCAACCTGACCACCATCAGAAAGACTCAAACCAAATTATCATACTATGAATGATAATTTCATTAGTCAATAAGCACCAGGCCTTTGGGCCTCCAATGATTATTAAACTAATGGACTCATTATCACTCACTTAATGGGAGGCTATGACTTAGTTATCACTATAACTTAATCATTTTAGGGACCTAATAATTTTGAGGATTTTATTAAGTGAAGGAAGAGAAGAAATTAATCAGTCAATTTCAATCCTCCTACTGACTTCACCAAGTCAGATTAAAAAGGATTTAATTAAAGCCGGCATTAGGAGCACCTAAATCAGTCACACTGATTTACCTAATGACATAGATGAGCCCTAATCACCAAGTGATCTAATCAAAATCTAACTCATCAGGTTGGCCAGGTAAGTGAGATCAGTGGTGGGGATATGCTATTAACTCGTCAGAGATCGAATCAATGCGAGTAGCTCCCACTTAAGAATCACTGGTCAAACTGCCAAACTTACCGTAGACACCAACCGGTTCATTAGTTTTAATTTGATCAACTTAGTAAATAGGGTTCCACTGCATAGCCATGAATTAAGTCCATCTTGGTCTAATTAAAGACATGGACCCATTCAACTACAACTATTGGAGTTGAGTCTAGAGTATCCTTGACCTAATCTAATTCAACTTTTGATTAGATTTGACCAATTACTCTATTTTAGTCCATTTCTTTAAGCTAACCTTAGGTCTAACCCAATTATGGACCTAATCCATCTAACCCATTGACCCACAAGTTTACGCAATTATCTTAGGTCTTAATTCACAATTCTAGACCAACTTGACAACACTTAATTCTTTTAATTAAGTATTGTGGGCTGATGGGTCAGAGTTTGGCATTTCAAAAATAATTTTTAAATTTGAAAGGTTTTATTTTCTGTTCACCAAACATGTTGACTCATTTCACAAATAGATCAGCACATTTCATAAATAGCAATCCTATTGCTAATTACATAACAGAAAATAACTCAATCAAAATAAATCATGAATATTTCTTTAGATCTAATCTAACACATTCATGATAAATTTTACAATTGAACCTTTACAATTAAGTCCTTTCGCTGCTTCATCTGCCTGAAATATAATTACAGCGGCACCCCTACCGTCATAGGAGACCCCATCGAATGGGAGGAGAGGGCCTTTAAACACTACTTTTCTCCTATGACCGGACGGCCATGGCAACCAACCCAATTCGATTACTTGCTACTTGGATCATGTATATCTAAATATACCAATTTCAAAATTTTAATTTTAAATTTCAAATTTTAAATTTTTGAATTTCAAATTTCAAATAAATTTCAAATTTCAAATTTTTGAATTTTAAATTTTGAATTTTAAATTTTGAATTTCAAACTTGAAATTTCAATCAAATTTCAAATTTCAAATTTCAAATTTCAAATTTTAAATTTTTGAATTTTAAATTTTGAATTTCAAATTTCAAATTTCAAAATTCAAATTTTAAATTTCAAATTTTTTGAATTTTAAATTTCAAACAACTTTCAAAATTCAAATTTTAAATTTTGAATTTTAAATTTTAAATTTAAACTTTTAGATTACAACTTAATCTATGCATGCAAATTCATATATTATATCTTAGAACCTGCTCTGATACCATTTGAAGCAAAATTTGAGTGTAGGGGTAAAATGGTAATTTTAAATTTTTTTCAAAATCACTATTTTATAGTGAAAATAATTAATTAATTTAATTAATTAACATGTGTTTACCCTACACTAGGATCTCAATATGATATATAGCATGCATGCATTTAAATTTAAAATTCAAATTCGAACAGTAAATAATTTACTGTTCTGTGTTCAGAACACAATACCTTTATGCAGGTAGTTGATCTCCACAATCTGATCACCATCGAGAGGCTCTGATCATCGCAACACAGCCACACAGTGTGTCTGACCTCTGTGGATCATCCCATCGGAGCAAATTTTGACAGCAGAAATTGACTAAGCCCAACCCCTGATCAAATCAGGAACCAAACCATCTCGACGATTAGGTCAACTCTTAACCTAATCGGGTCAAACCCAACTGAATCCAATTCAATTGGACTTGATCCAAAAATAATTATTCAATCAAATTGAGTTAATTAGCGATCAAATCACTAATTAAACCTCTCATAAATATTGAGTTCAAATTCGATGGGCAATCAGGTATCAAAGTCCATCAATATGAAACCTTGATCGAAGAGTCCCAAACCAGTGGGACTCTTGACCCCGGTACCCAAAATGTGTGGGACTTATGATCAGAGAATCTTGATTCTCGATCACAGAGTTTCAGACACATAGGACTCATAGTCCAAGAACATTAGGACTCTTCATCAGCCATCAGATCAGATAGGAACCTCTAATGTGTGTGACCCCGCAGTTCGAACCTAAGCCGGTAGCACAGGAACCAATTTCTGTACTAATCGAAGTGACCATCTAGCAATGGTATCTGACGTCTAGATAGGTCGAATAGTCACAATCGCAACACTCAGAACCTACGTGAATATGATTACTGTATAATTCATCCCTTTTGACCCCTGTGTTTAGGATGACTCAGGGTTAAACTGTCAACCCTGATTAGATCATCCGAATCATGCTCAACTCAAACAATCCTGTGACTCCTCACTAGGACTACCCTGGCCAAGGTTTTACTAAATTAAAACACGACTGTACATAGCTCCTGAACTGGAGTGGTCAATCCCATCTTGACACACGCACCGACAAGTCAAGTACTTGACTACACCCAGCATCCTTTCGTCACTGAATTAGAAATTCAGGTAGTCCAGTGCCTAAGTGTAGTGAGTTACTTGCAAGCCATCATGACAGTCTCAGGTCGAAGGGACATTTATACCCATATCCCATCGGAGCAAATCTTGACAGCAGAAATTACTCCAGAGTCGGTTACGTTCAGTGCAGATGTACCCTTACATCTCACCTGTATGCCATACCAGTGTTTCCATACTCCTTGGTTAAGAGGACAACCAACCTATATGGCACACAACGACCTTTGCTCGGTAAACATTGTTGTCCTTAGTAACAACGTATCATTTGATCGCGAACAGATTTAAGGACTAAACGATAAATCCTCCTTTGTCGAGTCTAAATAGTCCTAAGGATTTTATCACAACACATGAGTTCATTAGAAGATGAAATAATTTGTGATGAAAAATATTAAAATAACTTTTATTTGTTTATAATTTATATACTAATATAAAAGGAGTACAACCGTCAACAGGCTGACGATTGACTTTGGGATACTATTCCCAACATCTTGTCCTAGAATCAAAATTGCTTTTACTATTTTTGAACTAGTCTGAACAAGACAACAAATAGACTAATTAGATAATAGAGAGAGGATATAAGAAAGAAAAAAAAATAGAAATCTGTATGAATCAAACCCTCCCGATGCACCCCCTTTAAATACTTAGCGATAGGTTGCCTTCGAAAATGATTCGTGCCCCCTCCATGAATTTAAAAGGGGCACCCAAAAAATTTCTCACACCCCCAGCTAATTTTCCACACCCATCAGGAGCTTCATGACACATGGCAAGTATCTAGAAAAAATCTGAGAGATGCTTCTGCATAAGGACTCTTTGAAATATTTTTCTCGATGTTTATCCGATGTGTCGCGTAGCTTTCCTTGGCATAATTTTTTTCCACTACCCATCAATGAGTTTTATCTATCCAATGGCCCAAAATTGAAGTGCTAACTTGCTGATGATGTGAACAAAATTTGAAAAGAAGATGAGGCATGACACATAGATTAGAGTACTTCACAAGTTGGACTCTTGGTTAGGCGCATGGATCAGATTGGCAAGATTTCAAACTTCAATCAATTTTCATGATTAAACTAGAAGGTGATTAATAAAAGAAGCAATGCTTAGCACTCAAAATTAAGTTAGAAATCACTAAAAAAAATTTTCTCATTGTGGAACATTGGATAAACCTGAGGAAGGGGCATCCCATCTCATGGGATGCGAAATCTATTTCTGCACACAAAGACTGCATCCCACGTGCAAGAAAAATTCTTGATGCATGGACACTAGGTTTCTTGACTATAATTTTTAGTACATGTAGCCAAAGACTGATCCAACTCAAAATCAAAATTATTTTGAATTAATTTAGCCTTAATTAGTCCAATCTAGAATCAATTTCAAACCCAATTTGAAATAGGGAGCTAGGATTTGCAACATGTGCTAGCATGTCTACTTTGCAAATATGATCTAATCTAATTAGACCCTTGATTAGTTATCTTTGTATGTGACCCATTGGATTTCATATCTAGCTAGAAGTGGATCTGAGTGTAAGTCGATCTGATTTGATTAGAATATAATCTAACCGATCTAGAACCAATCGAGCTAATCTGATTTCAGCAATTAGAACTCTTTCTAATTGACAATCAAATTAAAGTCTTTAATTCGATCAAACTGATAAGACAAGATTGACGTCTAACAATATATCATGTCTATCTAAAAGATATAAAATTTTGATAAAAATATCAAAAATATCCTTCAGTGAAAGTTACCGTGCAATTCGATCCTTCGATCTCCCTACACCTCGAATGACTCTGGATATAGAATGATGTCAAATCTAATATCATACTCATATTTCTCTCAATCTTAAATATTAATTTAATTAATAAAATATTAGAAATTCTTTTAAATTTTTATTATACTTTGATCAAAGACTTTCTGAATCATCAATCGATCGAAGCAAGTAGGATGTGATCTCTTCTTACCAGGAGTGATCGATTCTATGTTGACCTACTCATAATCTCCATACACATTCCACCATATCCAAAATACCTCATACATGACTAAGTCATGAATGAGTATAAATTAAAAAATAAATTCGTGTATACAAGGTTCTATGGTAGTCTCAGGTCAAAGGATTATATGCACAACTCTCATTATAAGAAAACATCTTTTGACGGGTAAGTAGATTTCATAAGACGTTTCTTAAGTCAGATCAATTCAGTGAACTCATTCTCTAATGAGCACCTACTTTCTTATATTAGTATCTCATACAAGTGGCTTATGAGATCAACCACCCTCTACATCAAGCATCCATAGGAAGTGCTAGTCTATCCGGAACATTGATCCTCCACTCAATGCTCCTATGACTAGGAATATTCTAAATCAGAGTTTTTAAAATTTTAGATCTCATAGGTATGATTTCATCATAATCCTAAAATCATTATTCTGATTTATGAAGTTCATCATAATCATTACTAAAGTAAGATGCAGCATATAATGAAAAGTGCCTTTTATTTATAAAATATCAATTACATGAGTCTGAAAGATTATAAAAAAAAATCTATCAAAATATAAATTTTGATTGACTTGTAGGATATATTCCTTTCAAAATCATCTTCCAAAAATTGATAATAATGAAATAGTAAAATTTATCAATAATAAGGTTATGAACTACTTTTTGAAAATTGATGACAAAGTAATGAAATTTATCAATAATGGGGTCGCAAGTTGTCTTTCTGAGATTGACAATCCAAAATCATTGGAGTTTGTCAATCCCATATTCAACATAAGATAGGTAAAATTATGAAGTTTAGCTAAAAATTTTAAACTTAGTACTTGTTGGGAAGAAACCCAATTTCTCAGGAGTAGTCATAATAAAAATCCGACTGAAGATATTAAACTTAGTGCTTGTTGGGAGGCAACCTAGCTTATACAATTTTTTTAGTTTCTTTTCATTTCATAGAAATCTTTGAGAAAGATAATTAGCCAAGATGGAGGGAGCACCATGTTCACACCAGTTGGAGTCAAGCACATATCACGCACAACAATGAAGGAGCTCTCACCCAACAATGAATGCACACATCTAACTCAGGTGGTATCCTTTCATGTTACATTTTATTTTAATTTTATCATGATTCTCTTCTTCCATTGGGGATAATAAAAATTAAATTGGAGAGAGAATAAATAAAAAAATAAAAATCCTCAAGTATATTAACATTTAGTGTGTAGGCACCCGATTGTGCTTAGGAATCAAGCTGAACTAAGCAAGTTATTTTAAATTGATGCACAGATCAGAGAGTTTATGAGATACTTATTGGGTTCCAGCCACATGTGAAAAGTAATTTTTAAAATTTTTTAAACCACTCAAATCAATAGCTTTATCAAATAAAACTATCGAGCCGAATCCAAAACCCTAGAATCACCTTGCCGAACACGATCAAAGCAAATTCAAGCATGCAAAGAGATAGAATATTATACTTTAACTGAAATAAAAAAATAGTATGTTGGTGTTCTTCATAAAATCCTAAGGTAGAAGTCCTCCAATGGTGATCCACACGAAAGTTGGCTAAGGTCCTTTCCAATCGGTGTGCAGCTGCAGCCTTATCTTCTTAAGAACACTGTTGGCTTCTAACTTACGTCACGATCACACCAAAGCTCAGATACTTTTGATCTTACTACCAAAATGATACCAAGAAGATACTCTTCAGATGTTATATAGTTTAAGATTTAATTTTTATCTCCAACATATAGAAAAACTAAATCCTAGGGCACTCTAGTAATACTTGCTGAAAGCCTCACCACCCTTGTAGCAACTTTTGCCACTCAAATTCTTCTCTCTTTTTTTTAAAATTTTTTCAGATTTTTTTTATTATTTTTATATTTCTTCTCTCTAGCTCACACAAAAATCTTAGCTAGAAGCCATCTGGGACATCACCTATAAATAGGGGACCAGGGGATGTTACATGAGATTAAGGGGCACCAACTTTTGGCACTCCAACTTTCCACATACCAAATAAATTTATCGAGTAAATTTTTTGGTGATTCAGCACTTGGAATAGAAGGACTCTTCTTTTTCTATGTGTCATAAAAATTTTATTAATTTTTGAAATTAAAACATAGGATTTTTTATTTATCTTCTAAGGTAATGCATTTAATAAAGAGCCTTCTTTAAGAAGGACTCTTTATTTCTCACGCTGATTTGTGGTGGGCGGCAATTATATTTTTGTATGAATTTTGGTGAATGTGGAGGAGTCCTTCTCCACATAAAATTGATCCAAGTTGTACAAGGATCTAATCCAAATTGACCTAATCCCATTAGGTCAAAGTCAACTGGTCTAGGTTAGCTCAAATTCTTTGAACCAAACCAATTTGGAAACTTGGGTTAATACAATGTGCTAGCATAACAAATTAACCCATAAAATTTATATTAAACTCTAATTAAATTAGACCAAGGCCAAATCTCAAAGTATGTGACCCATTGGATTTCAAATCTAGCCCGCAGCAGATCTGGACTTTCGATGTAACCTTAATCTGATGAGATTAGGTCACCCGAAGAGTCCCAATCAACTTGGACTCTTTCAAATTGATTTCAGAATCAAATTCTTTGAATTTTTGTCAAACCCATAAGTTAAGATTGACGTCTAGAAATATGTCATGACTATCCAAAAAATTTAAAATTTTGATGAAAAATTACCAAAATACCCTTCAATGGCAAGTTTTCATGTAATTCAATCCTTCAGTCAAACAACATCCCAGATAAGCTGTGGGTATGAAAATATATCAAACCTGTTGGTGCAAAATTTTGCTGAAGCCGGAGTTGCTGGAGTTGAGATGACCGCGGCCGTCGTTGAGACCTGCAAGGGAAGTCTAAACTGGAGTTGGGGGTACTCCGGTAAGACCCTCCGATGCTCAAGTCAGTACTCTACTTCAACAGAAATGGAGTGCTCGAGTGGAAATTTTAGCAGAGTTTCGAGATAGAGTTTAGAGCTTAGAGAAGAACATATCTGGGGGTCCCCTTTTATAGACGGAGAGCGTAACTGATTGATAGTGACGTCTGTAACCGCCTGGTAGTGGGCCATTCAGAGCCGCACGGAGTTTGTTATGGAGAGTAGTGGCGTCAGGGGTCGTTCAGGGCCACGTGGAGTTTGTTACGGAGAGTGGAGTGGTGTCTGTTGTCGCGACTTGCCAGAGAGTGATGGAGTCATGCGGAATCCAATGCAGAGAGTGGAGTAGGGTAGTAGCCATTGTCGTGACTTGCCAGAGAGTTCGGATCTGTCAGCTGGATCTTGACTGGGATGTCTGTTAGAGCGGAACGGCTCTCTATCCTATCGATCTAAGAGAAGCTCGGGTGTTTTCGAAGTTGCTGACGAGTCTACTGTTGTTGAAGGCCTCGGGCGCTGATGCTATAGGCGGGAGTCATCTGCTGTAGAAGCTCGGATGGAGACTTTCTGTTGGTGAAGTCCGGTAGGAGTTCGATTGCTAGAGAAGTCCAACTGGGATTTGCCTGATGTGGAAGCTCGTCTGAAGATTATCCGTCGGAGCAGTCCGATTTCATGAAGAATCTGTTAGAGGGTCGGCCGATGGTGGACTTCGGATGGCATTGGGGAGGTTCGTCCGTTGGAAGAGTCTGGGGATCCTGTGGGAGTCTGGATGGCATTATGGAAGTCTGGCTGACGCCATTGAAGGTTGATGGCTGGGGAGGTTCGGCAGACACCGGAGGTGATCGACTGTTGTAGAAATCCAGCTGCTGGAGCCCGTCCGTTATAGATGCTCGTCCGATATCCATCCGCTATGGATGTTCGGACGGAGTCTGGTTCTTGTAAAAGGCTGAAAAGAGATCGCTTATTGTAGAAGCTCGATCGAAGATCGGTTGTCGTGGGAGCTCGGAGTAGCGACCTAGCCGGTGGATCCTATCCCATCGTAGAAGCTCGTCTGAGATCCATCCACTGCAGGAGCTCGACTGAAGTCTGCCTGTAATAGAAGTTTGGAAGAAATTTGTTTATAGTAGAGGCTCGGATGGAATTCACTTACAGTAGAGATCCAGAGTAGATCATTTGCAGTAGAAGTTTGGAGTAGAGATCCGGCTGGCGGAGCCCTTCTGTTGTCGACATTCATCTAGGATCCCTCCACAGTGGGAGTTCGACTGGAATCTGGTTCTCATAGGAGCTCGGATGGAATCCAGAAGGTGGTCAACCACCGTAGAAACTTGGATGGAGTCTGGTTACTGTAGAAATCCCATTATCGGAGAAGCTCGGATGCTGACGAAGTCCGGATGAAGTTTGGAGTAGAGTCGTCTGTGGCCGGAAGAAGTTTGGAAGAGATTCGGAGGATAATCGATCATCATGGAAAATTGGCTGATAGCGAAGTTCGAAGGGTGTTTGGAGCAGTCTGGTAGATAGATGAGGAAGCTCATTGTCGGAGAAGTCCGGATGGTATTGTGGAAGCTTGGACGGTCGAGGGAGTTCAGAAAGATGCTACAAAAGGTCGGAAGCAGGAAAAGCCCTGGAAGGGTCGGTCTTCTACAAACTTTGGTCGGGGGGTATTTCATACCCAACACCAGTCCCTCTGCTTTCGAGTTCGGGTTATGAATGAAGGAAGTACAAAAAAATTCTCACGATCGAAGTTTCCCCCCTCGATTTTCGCACTCGATGGTTGCCAGATATTTTGGTGCCTGGCGCGCTAGTGCCGGAGTCTTTTCAAATCAAAGCGATCCGAAAAGATTTTTTTGAAATTCTCACTGGGGCATGGCTCTAGGTACGGTACAATAATGATTTTATCAACTGTCAGCCATTTTCAGCTGCCTGCCATGGTGAGTGGGACACGCGGCGAGTGCAGGTCAGCCAGAGGAGATCTGCAATCATTATTGCGTCGGACCCTGGGGTCTATTTAAACACGTCCTCTTCCTTCAGGGGTTTCACTTTACCTGAGAGAATCCCTCGGTCCCCTCCTCTTCCCCGAGAGCTCCAGCCTCCTTTGGCATTCTTCTCAGCCTTAGGCATCCTCCGGGTCGACTTCCATCATCCTTGCCGTCTTCCTGTACTCCTCGGGCCAACCTAGATTAGTTCCGAAACTTTGCACCATTTTTCTGTTCTTTCTTCTTTGTATTCCGTTCGTTTAGCTTCCTCGAGAGCTTGTTTGCTATTTTTTCCATTTTTTTTTTCGAGATTTTTTGTGGCTTCCATTTGATCCAAAATGTCTTCCGATATCTTCTCTTCTAGCTATTTTAGGAGTTCTCAGCCCCAATTCCTCAAAGTCCCTGTACCGTAGACGAACCTGTAGTTAGGACTGAACCTCATTTGGTCTTTGCGCCGGACACCATCCCCAGCTCCTTGACTCCGGATGAACTCCCACTGATAAGGATTCAGTATAGAGTTCCTCCAGAGTACGAGCTGGAGCTTCCCGGGCCAACTGATCGGGCTAGCGGCCCTCCTCCCGGCCACTTTTGTCTATACCAGGAGGCCTTCCGTGCTGGGCTTTGGCTTCCACTTCTGCCTTTTGTCGTCGCTCTCTTTCATTTTTTGAATATTTTTCTAGTCTCAGTAGCATCGAACTCCTTTAGGTTTTTGATAGGATTTCTTTCTCTTTGTAGTTTAGCTGAAGTTCGACCGACTCTTTCTTTGTTTAGGAACTTCTACACCTTCAAGCATCATCCCTCGACAAAAGACTGGTGGTACTTCTCCCCTCAGTTCGGTAGAAAGGGGTTGCTGAAAGGTGCCCCCTCTTCTATCCACAACTGGAAGGAGAGGTTCTTCTATGTCCGATGCCCGACCTTGGAGCTAGAATTACCCCCTTGGGGCTCTCTAAGGGATTCCATCCGTCAGGCTTCTAGCCTGAAAAGGGATGATCTCGAAGCCTCCAAAAAGCTCGAGGCCTATCAAGCCCCCCCCCGCTCTCTGAACTTCTGAAGGAACAACTCTTGTTCAACGTCGGCCTGAGTCCTCTTAACCCTTTCGGTACCATTTTTTCATTCATTATTTTTTCGCTGCTTCCCCTTTCTCTTGTTCCATCTCTGAGCCGTGTTGATCTTCTTTTATTGCAGACATAGATGCAGGCATGGCTCGAAGGTTAGCCTAGGGTCTCAAGACCCAGAAGAGAAAAGATACCTCGACTTCGGGGTCGGTGAAGAAAGTTAAGACAAAAAGGACAAGCTCGATCGTGCTTGCTCAGGTGGCCGTTGCCATCGACATCCCTTCCGATGTCGAACCCGAAGTCCCCCGAGCCCTTTCAAGGAGCCCCCCGACCGAGGATCCCACTCCAGAGGCTCATCCCGAGGGGGCACCTGGGGCCGAAGGGAGGAGGAGAAAGAAGACCCTGGCCTAGAAGAGCCGTAATCGCAAGGCTGCCGTCGAGGGGGCCGGCGGCTCCGAGGAAGACCTGGGGGAAAATCCCTTCAACAACAAGGATTTAATAAAGAGGCTAGTCGAAGGGTGCATTCTACCCAAGGTCGTCTAGAGGATCGTCCTTGTTGATCCTGAGCTGCGGGTCTGGGACTCTCTGGGATCTTTCCTCAAAGTAGGTTAACTCACTTTTTTCTCCTTCTTGCTTCTTTACTTAATTTATTCCTTAGCCTTTATATTGACCCCCTAGCCTCTCTTACAGATTGGACACCAGCTTATCGCCAATGTCGAGGCGGTGAAGATCGCCAAGAGGGAGGCAGCTCGGGCAGAGGAAGGTCGCCTGGCTGGGGCCACCCGCCTCGAGGAGAAGATCGCCGAGGTCCTAGGTCTCCAGGAGGTGCTGGAAAAGGAGGGACTGTTGCCCAGCTATGCAACCCAAGAGGGGGGGTGAATTGGGTTTCTAAAATTTTAGGCTTAACCAATGACTTATAAAAAATGTTCGTCAATAGCTAAATGAATGAGGAGAATAAACTTAATTCAAGACTAATTGCCAAAAGCAAGAATGCAAGGAAATAATGAAGAGTTAAAGAGAAGCAATTATGCACACCACAAACAAAAGGATTTATAGTGGTTCGGTGCCAATCTTGCACCTACATCCACTCCCCAAGCTCCTACTTGGGAATTCCAATCCACTAATCTTGTATTCAACCCGAATACAAACGTCGGAAACTCCGACTCTAGCTATCCCAAGCTAGTCCACTTATTTTTCGGGTACAAGCCAACCCAATACACTCCAATTCTAGGTTCGGATCAACCTTCCCTTATTTTGAAACCCTTCCAAAATAAAAACAATCACTCAAACTGAGTAAAATAATTTATAGCACAAATAAGTACAAAGAAAGCTCCTTTAATGAGCAAATATAACTTTAAATATATTTTACTTAAAAGAAGAAGCCCCTTTTTGGATTTCCTCAAGGTGGATGGAGACTTGATTGAGCGCTTGAGGAGTTGGTAAGCTTGGATTGATGGCTTCTTGAAAGCTTTAAATGAGCTCTTGATTAGGCCTGAAAAGTTGGCTTGAGAAACCCCTTTTTCAAATTCTCTCTTTTGAATGCTCTTGAATGCTCTTCTTAACTCTTTCAATAATTTTTTTTTGTTCCCCACCTTTTGAATCTTTTTATAGCTTTAAGAAATAGAGAAAAATATTCTAGGCTGAAAAAGAGCCGTTAGACCATATTAAATGAGCATTAAAATTACTTAAAATGGGTTAAAAACTAGCCGTTGCGGAGAAATCCCGTCACAGGGGTCGACTCATGCCTGGGGGTCGACTCATGGGTCGACCTCTGTGGAAGAATACCAGAAAATAGGGTTCTATAATTTTTGGCCTAAAACAGCAGGGATCAACTCATGGGTCGACTCATGCCTCAGGGGTCGACTCATGAGTCGACTCACAGGTTGTGCCAAGCCAAAAATTCTGCGTGCCAAATAGCTCATGTGCCATGAGTTGACTCATGGGTCGACTCATGATTTTCAAACATGCATATCTTTCAAAATACAAGTCCAAAAATAATAAAATTTTTGTCAATAGATCACAAATCTTTTGTTCTACCATTTGATACTATCAAATCAGAGTTTTGGTAAAATTATAATTTTGCCCCTGAAGAGCAAAAAGACTTTTTCAAATAAAAATTATTAGTACCCCTTCAACTGCTTTGTAATCATCAAAATCAATCTAGGGAGCAACAATCTCTCCCTTTTTGATGATGACAAAATACTTGAACAAAAGCATCTATGTGAATCATGAATTTCAAAAGGATGCATTATAAGTAGTTTGAAGATAAAAAGAAGATTTATTACCAACTTATAAGTGCATTTGCTTGAGAAGAAGATTGATTCTTTTGGTATGTGATACAAGTACTCATTTGCATAAATAGTTTGCCCATTTGCTTAAAGATTTGAAAATTTGCTTATTTGATTATGTGATTTTGGTATTAGAGTAGAAAATTTGTTTTTGTTATCAGAGCAAGTTGAAACTTGAAAATTTGCTCATTCTCATTTGATTATTTAGTTTTAGTATCAGAGCAAAAATAATTAAGTGTACCAATGCATGTCTAAGAATTAATTTGTAAAGTATATCAGAGCATGTCAAATTTTAAGATGTATCAGAGCAAGCCTAATTTTAAAGCATAGCATGTCTAAGAAGTAATTTTAAAGGTTGCTCATTTGCATTGTACTTAGCAATTTACTCATGTATTTTTAAGTCATTTAATAATTTTACTTTTGATATTGTTCTTTAATTTCTCCCCAATTCATTCATTTTATTTTCAAGTCTTTTAATAATTTATAATTTTGCTTTTGATATGTTTCTTTTTCTTTAATTTCTCCCCCTTTTTGACATCATCAAACATTGTCAGCTCCCCTTCTTTCTCTGAAAATGTTTTCTCTTTAGTGTTTCTTCAAACTTCTTGTGCTAATCATGAATGTTTGCTCCCCCTGAATACAGCAATCATTAACCAAAATATGCCATAGATTACCATAGGTATGAATTATCAACAAAGAGAAGATATATAATCAAGAGATGATCATAACAAAGAGTAGATATATAATTAAAAGATAATTGAAACCATAGTTGTTTCAATACATATTTCATAACATAAAAGTTAGCTAGCTAATGTCATTATATGGCCCAAAATACAGATCCTAGAAAGAACAAGAGACTAACACCTAGGATCTAGTAAAGCTCATGACTAGATGGATCGGAGTCATCAGAGATAGGGTGAGGAGATGATGGATCTCGACCAAGAGCACATCCTCTACCCCGTCTGCCTCTACCACGAGTGGAGGTGCTGGCACGAGCAGGTGAGCGAGATGAACTAGGAGGCTGAGAATGTTGAGAGGCCAAAGACTGGACTGAAAGAGTGAGTCTAATGGAATCAAGAACGTTCAGTGCTCTCGAAACAGACTGAAGCAGAGCAGTGAACTGAGTAGATGCATGCTCACTCGAGCCTCTGATCTCTCTCCTCAATAACTCATAACCACTCTCCAATGCACTTCTGAGCCTGCCCGCCTCTGCAGTAAGGTCTGTGACCTCAATAGTGCTCTCCTGTGGCTGAGGATGGGCCAAAGCTAAGACTTGCCCCTGCAAGTCAAGAACTCTCCTAGTCAGTCTCCAAATGCTGTCCTCGAGCTGCTGAATCCGATTAGACTAATCTGAGATCAACTAAAATATAGTGGAGATATGGGGAATCAAGGTCTGATCAGATGAATCTAATGAAGTGGACCCCGATGCAAATGTAGAAGTGCTCCACTGTCGAGAAAGCAAGGAAGCCACACGCTGAGAAATCTGCTCGATCTGATCATCAGCCAATTTGAACTCTGAAGGAGGTGCTCTGCTGTCTGGCTGCTGAACTGGTGTGTACCTCCTGGTGAACTCTGAAGGGCCAGCCTCTGGGTCTGAAATAAACTGGATATCTGGAGATGCTGCCCTGAAGTCATGGAGAGGAGATGAGGGACCTTCTTCCTCAGCTCTGTCTTCTACTCTGTCCTCAGCTCTCTCCTCAGAACCCTTGATCCAACCACCATCAGTTTTGGTAAATCCCATACGGTGCAGAGTGTGTTGGTTGATGGTGTCTGCATGAGAAAGCTTAGCAGATGCCTCCCCCTCAAAACTGACTCCAAACCTCCTGAAAACTAGTGTGAGAGCCATACCAAAAGGCAGATGTGCCTTGGATCTGTTCAGTGTCTCTCTCATGGCCTCAATCATTAAAGCAGGGAGGTTTAATGGGGTTTGAGTGATCACATGAAACATTATACAAATATCTCACCCAGAAAGAAGGTCATGCCTACCACTCCTTGGGAAGAAAAGCTTTGTCACTAATTGATGTAAGATCCTCATTTCAATTGACAAAATTTTGGCTTCCAATTTATTCAAACTTCCCGAGTAGGTTCCTCCTAGAATTGCATTGATCCCCTCTTCCTTCACTGGGAGTTCCATGTAAGAATATCCCTCACAGGGCAAATGTAGTATCTCTCCCAAAATAATAGGGTCCAGACAGATATCAACTCCCTTAACTGTAGAAGTTACTGTTCCATTGCCATAATGCAGATTTTGATAAAATTCTCTAATCAAGTCTACAAAAGTAACTTCCTTGAGAGAGCAGTAAAAACCCCAACCCTGGTTTTTTATCTTTGTCCCAAAGGAGAAACCTTCTTTTTCAAAGAATCTAAAATCCACATTCTTACCGGTTTCAACCTTCCTATCAGATAGAGGGATTTTGCTAGGGCTAAGGGGAGACTGAGAGGGACCTTGAGCAAACACTGAAGCTGGAATGAGAGCAGTGGAGGACTGAGCAACTTGCCTTCTCCTGCGGATGCTTTCTTCCAGCTCACGGACCGATTTTCTTCTTTGAGGGAGCTTCATCTTTGGGGCCATTCTCACCACAACAGCAGGCAGGGAGACTCGGAGGATCAAATGGATGAGTAGAAGAAGGGTTACAAGAGGATGGAAAGGGATTTTGGCAGAGAGAAGAGGCGGTTTTGAGAAGAACGGTGGAGGCTAGGGTACGCTCCAACCGTTTCAATCAAGGGAGAGAGAGATACGAAAAGCTCCTTTCCCAGGCGGTGATTTGAGGTGGAGAGGAGAAGGGAGAATGTTCTTGGGTCAAATCTCTGGTTTTGGAGAGAAAGAGGATGAGGATGATGGGTCTTGGAGGGAGGAAGACGAAGAGAATAGAGGGTCGGCTCATGAACAGATTTTAAGACAAAATGGAATGAGCCCGTGGGATGTAGGTCGAAAATTACAAGTTTGCCAATGGGTCGACCCTAGGGGGTCGACTCATGAATCACAAAAATTCAAAAAAAAATATGAATAAATTCCGAAAAAATTTAGAATTTTGGGAGAAGGAAATTTGCTCAATGACAAGTTGTGAGACTGATAAACTTGAGCTTTTAGGATCAAGAGAGATGATGAAAATTGATCTCAAATCGATTCCTTGGAAATGGAGAAACACTTAGGCATAAGGATCAAGAATTCCTAGATTTCTCCTAATTTTACAGAATCTATCCTCGCTAAGGGCCTTTGTAAAGATATCAGCTAATTGATTTTCAGTGCAAACATATTCAAGAGTTATATCTTTGTTTTGAACATGTTCTCTTATAAAATGATGTCTTATTTCAATATGCTTAGACCTTGAATGTTGAATTGGATTTTTAGTTAGATTTATGGCACTTGTGTTGTCGCATCTTATGGGTGTTTCATTAAGTTTGATTCCAAAATCTTCGAGTTGTTGCTTAATCCACAAGATTTGAGCAAAATAACTTCCGGCTGCAATGTATTCGGCCTCAGCCGTAGACAGTGCTACCGAATTTTATTTCTTGCTAAACCAGGAGATTAGGTTAACTCCAAGAAATTGGCAAGTTTCACTTGTGCTTTTTCTATCTAATCTACATCCACCAAAATCAGCATCTGAATATCCTATTAAGTCAATTAGTGAGTCCTTAGAGTACCATAATCCTAGAGTTTGAGTACCATTTAAATATCTAAGGATTCTTTTAACAGCATTCAAGTGAGATTCTTTAGGATTAGATTGAAATCCAGCACATAAGCACACACTAAACATGATATTTGGCCTACTTGCAGTTAAATATAATAGAGAGCCAATCATACCTCTATAGTATTTTAAGTCTACACATTTACCTTCATCATCCTTGTCAAGCTTACATGAGGGGCTCATGGGTGTGCCAATTGGTTTGGAGTTCTTCATTCCAAATCTTTTGAGTAGTTCCTTGGTGTACTTGCTTTGGGTGATGGAGATTTTTTCTTTTGTTTGTTTGATTTGAAGTCCGAGGAAGAAGGTAAGTTCTCCCATCATGCTCATCTCGAACTCCCCCTGCATGAGCTTAGCAAAGTCTTGACAAAGAGATTCATTAGTAGACCCAAAAATTATGTCATCAACATAAATTTGTATTATTAACATATCATTTTGATTTCTTTTAATAAAGAGGGTTGTGTCTACATTACCTCTTGAAAAACTATTATTTAGCAAAAATTTGCTTAGCCTATCATACCAAGCCCTAGGTGCTTGTTTTAATCCATATAAAGCTTTATTTAATTTAAAAACATGATTAGGAAGAGCATGATTTTCAAATCCCGGGGGTTGTTCTACATAGACTTCTTCAGCAATATATCCATTTAAAAAAGCACTTTTGACATCCATTTGAAATAATTTGAATTTCATAAAGCAAGCATATGCAAGTAGAAGTCTAATGGCTTCCAATCTAGCAACAGGTGCAAAGGTCTCATCAAAATCAATTCCTTCTTCTTGATTATAACCTTTAGCAACCAATCTTGCTTTATTTCTTATTACATTACCATGTTCATCTAATTTGTTCCTAAAGACCCATTTTGTGCCAATTATTGAATAATTTTTAGGTCTTGATACTAAAGTCCATACATTATTTCTTTCAAATTGATTAAGTTCCTCTTGCATTGCATTAATCCAATTATGATCATTTTCAGCTTCTTCAATAGTTTTTGGTTCAAGTTGAGATACAAAAGTACAATGATTAAATACATCTCTAAGTGAAGAATGAGTTTTTACCCCATGCATAGGATCACCAATAATTAACTCCTTAGGGTGATTGTGAACATACCTCCATTCTTTGGGTAAGTCATTTGTACCTTGAGGTTGTTCATGAATTTCTTCACCTCTCTCATCCTGTTTGTCTTCTTGTTCCTCGTCCTCTTGAGTTGTTGAATCTTTCAGAGTGATCTCCTTCATTCCTTCTATTAGAGGATCTGCATCATCAACACCCTCATTCTTCCTTGAAGGAGGATCGTTAGATTCATCAAAAACAACATGAATGGACTCCTCTACTACTAAAGTTCTTTTGTTAAAAACTCTAAAAGCTTTACTAGTGGAGGAGTAACCAAGAAAGATTGCTTCATCTGATTTTGCATCAAATTTATCAAGTCTTTCTTTACCATTATTTAACACAAAACATCGGCAACCAAAAATATAAAAATATGCAATATTTGGTTTTCTTTCTTTCCAAAGTTCATAGGGGGTTTTCTTTAAAATTTATCTAATCAAAGCACGATTTAAAATGTAACATGCTGTGTTAATTGCTTCCGCCCAAAAATATCTTGGAAGGTTGCTTTCACAAAGCATGGTACGGGCCATTTCTTCTAAGGTTCTGTTTTTCCTTTCAACTACCCCATTTTGTTGGGGTGTCCTAGGAGTAGAGAAGTTATGGCCAATTTCATTTTCATCACAAAAGTTTTCAAAGTCTTGATTTTCAAATTCAGTTCCATGATCGCTTCGAATATTTTGAATTGAAAATCCTTTTTTATTAGTGACTTTTCGGTAAAATTTAGTGAAAATATGAAAAGTTTCATCTTTGTGTGCTAAAAAGAAAACCCAAGTAAATCGAGAATAATCATCTATAATTACAAAATCATATCATTTTCCTCCTAGACTAGTGGTTCTAGTTGGTCCAAATAAGTCCATATGCAAAAGCTCTAAAGGTCTAGAAGTTGAAACAATATTTTTGGATTTAAATGAAACTCTTGTTTGTTTACCTAGTTGGCATGCATCACAAATTCTATCTTTTTCAAAATTCAGTTTAGGCAAGCCAAGAACTAATTCTTTCTTAATTAATTTAGAAAGAGAATGCATGCTAATGTGTGCAAGTCTACGATGCCAAAGCCAACTAGTCTCATTAACTTTAGCATTCAAGGATACTAGGCATTGCATGTTTATTTTGGCTAAATCATTTAAATCTACCATATAAATATTGCCATGTCTATGTCCAATAAATTTGATGCCATCGTTAATAGGACTAGTTACAATGCAAACAGATGATTCAAAAACAACCTTATACCCTTTATCACAAAATTGACTAATGCTTAGTAAATTATGCTTTAAACCATTAACTAGCAAAACATTTTCAATGTATTTGGAGGGAGTGATACCAATGTTACCTATACCGATGATCTTTCCTTTGCCATTATCTCCAAAGGTGACCATCCCTCCATCCTTAGCATCAAGCATGATGAATTGTGATTCATCACCAGTCATGTGTCTCGAGCATCTACTGTCAAGATACCATTTCCTGTTTCCTCCTTGGGATGCTAGACACACCTGCAAGCAAAAGTCAAGTTTTTATTTTACGTACCCAAGCTTTCTTGGGTCCTTTTTGGTTAGTCATAATGGTTCCTTTTGGAACCCATATTTTCTTTATAGTTGAGTTTGCAAACTTGTTAGAGAAGCAAGTGTATGACTTATGTCCTACTCTACCATATTTGAAGCAAGTAATGTTAGAAGACTTGTTACTTAAAGAGTTTACATAGATATTTTTTAGATATTTTTGTTTCTTCAAAGGGTTATAGCCAAGTCCAGCCTTATCATATATGGCTTTTTGATTATCAAGAATCATATTGAGTTTATTTAAACTCAAGGTGAACTTTTCTACTATTGGTTTCAGCTTGACAATTTCATTCTTTAAGCTTTGATTTTCTTGAAGCAAGGTAGATTTTTCAATAGAAAAGTTTTCAGCTTGTTTCAATAAAGATTGATTTTTCAATTTTAGCTCTTTGTTCTTCATCCCTAGTTTCATTAATTCATCAACTAAATCATAGAATGCTTCATGTAATTCTTCAAATGTAAAGTCACTAGGGGTTTCGGAAATTACCTCATTTTCGTGTGCCATAAGGCACAGGTTGGCTTGTTCGGTTGAGGTTTTTTCATCGGAGCTTGAGTCATCACTCGCACTCCATATGGCCATCGTGGCCTTCTTCTTGAACATCTTGGGACCTTTCTTCAGTTGTGGACATTCGGATTTGAAGTGTCCCGGCTTCTTGCACTCGTAGCAGATAAGGGGTTGGTCTTTCTCTTTTTCTTTGCTTTGTTCTCCTTTTGTGAATGGCCTCTTCCTCATCCCCTGTTTCCTTTTTCTCAAAATTTTTTTGAATCTTCGAGTGATGAGTGCTATCTCTTCATCCTGTTCTTCATCTTCAGTGTCATCAGTTTCTTCATCAGGTGGAGCTGTGGATTTGAGGGCAATGGTTCTTTTCTTTTTGACTTCTTCCTCTTGATGTTGCTTCATGCTTAGCTCATGAGTCATCAAAGATCCAAGAAGCTCTTCTAGAGGTAGAGTGTTCAAGTCCTTGGCTTCTTGGATGGCAGTCACTTTGGCTTCCCAAGTTCTTGGTAAGGACCTGAGAATCTTTCTTACAAGCTCACTATTAGTATATGACTTACCAAGACTCTTTAAACTATTAATAATATCAGTAATGCGAGTAAACATCTTAGTAATGGACTCATCATGCTCCATTTTAAACAATTCATATTTATGCACAAGCATGTTTATTTTAGACTCTTTTACTTGATTGGTTCCCTCATGGGTTACTTCTAACCTATCCCATATTTCTTTAGCAGATGAGCAAGTAGAAATGCGATTAAATTTGTTTGCATCAAGAGCACAATAAAGAACATTCATTGCTTTAGCATTTAATTGGGCCATCTTCTTATCAACCTCATCCCATTCTTTCTCGGGTTTGGTTGATTCCTCACCATCTATAATTTTAGTGGATGTGTGAGGATCGTTCACTATGATACTCCACATATCATAGTCGAGTGCTTGTATGAATATTTTCATCCGAGCTTTCCAATAGGTGTAATTAGACCCATTGAAAAGTGGAGGTCGGTTGGTGGATTGCCCCTCGGCTAGAGAAGTACCGACATGGGTTGCCATAGATCTTTGGCTCTTTGATTGTTTAGATCAAAGAAGGGCTAGAGCACCTGGCTCTGATACCACTTGTTGCCCAGCTATGCAACCCAAGAGGGAGGGTGAATTGGGTTTCTAAAATTTTAGGCTTAACTAATGACTTATGAAAAATGTTCGTCAATAGCTAAATGAATGAGGAGAATAAACTTAATTCAAGACTAATTGCCAAAAGCAAGAATGCAAGGAAATAATGAAGAGTTAAAGAGAAGTAATTATGCACACCACAAACAAAAGGATTTATAGTGGTTCGGTGTCAATCTTGCACCTACATCCACTCCCCAAGCTCCTACTTGGGAATTTCAATCCACTAATCTTGTATTCAACCCGAATACAAACATCGGAAACTCCGACTCTAGCTATCCCAAGCTAGTCCACTTGTTTTCCGGATACAAGCCAACCCAATACACTCCGATTCTAGGTTCGGATCAACCTTTCCTTATTTTGGAACCCTTCCAAAACAAAAACAATCACTCAAACTGAGTAAAATAATTTATAGCACAAATAAGTACAAAGAAAGCTCCTTTAATGAGCGAATATAACTTTAAATACACTTTACTTAAAAGAAGAAGCTCCTTTTTGGATTTTCTCAAGGTGGATGGAGACTTGATTGAGCACTTGAGGAGTTGGTAAGCTTGGATTGATGGCTTCTTGAAAGCTTTAAATGAACTCTTGATTAGGCCTGAAAAGTTAGCTTGAGAAATCCCTTTTTCAAATTCTCTCTTTTGAATGCTCTTGAATGCTCTTCTTAACTCTTTCAATAATTTTTTTTTGTTTTCCACCTTTTGAATCCTTTTATAGCTTTAAGAAATAGAGAAAAACATTCTAGGCTGAAAAAGAGCCATTAGACCACATTAAATGAGCATTAAAAGCACTTAAAATGGGTTAAAAACTAGCCATTGCAGAGAAATCCCATCACAGGGGTCGACTCATGGGTCGACTCATGCCGGGGGTCGACTCATGGGTCGACCTCTGTGGAAGAATACCAGAAAATAGGGTTCTGTAATTTTTGGCCTAAAACAGCAGGGGTCGACTCATGGGTCGACTCATGCCTCAGGGGTCGACTCATGAGTCGACTCACAGGTTGTGCCAAGCTAAAAATTCTGCGTGCCAAACAGCTCATGTGCCATGAGTTAACTCATGGATCGACTTATGATTTTCAAACATGCATATCTTTCAAAATACAAGTCTAAAAATAATGAAATTTTTGCCAATAGATCACAAATCTTTTGTTCTACCATTTGATACTATCAAATCAGGGTTTTGGTAAAATTATGATTTTGCCCCTGAAGAGCAAAAAGACTTTTTCAAATGAAAATTATTAGTACCCCTTCAACTGCTTTGTAATCATCAAAATCAATCTAGGGAGCAACAGGAATAAATCTCGTCCGATCTGAGGACCACCTTGGAGGAGGAGAGAAAGAAGGCTAAGGCCAAGGTCTCCGAACTGAAGGCGCAGGTTTTTGAGTTGAAGGCGTAGGTTTTTGAGCTAAAAGCGCGGATCCCATCCCTGGTCTCGAAGGCAGGGGCCCGAGCAGTAGAGGAGTTCAAGGCCTCCTCCGAGATGGAGGATCTATAGGTCTAGTTCGGCCAAGATGCCTTCATCAAGGGTTTCAAACTCTGCCAAAAGAAGGTGGCTGGAAGGTTTCCTGAACTGGATCTCAGCTTCCTGGATAAGGCATCCGACGATAAAGCTGGACCATTCGAAGCCGCTGCCAGTCCTCCTCCAGCTGGGACCTCACTGACCACTACGATCGCTGCTGCCGACCTTTCGGGGACGTCGAGCCCCTCCACTTCTGCCCCAGAGGTCCAGAACCTCTAGCTTTGTATTTTTTTATTGTGGTGACTTTTCTTCATTCTCTTGTACTTGAAAATTATTTAATCAATGAAATCAGATTCTTCTTCACAGAGGCCCCCCCCTTTTTTTTTTCTTCTGTATTCTTTTCCTTCTCTTTTGTCTTCTTGTACTAATTTGAGTCGTGGCACTTTTGTCTCCCAACGATAGTGCCTTGCCGAAGCTCTTCCCCTGCCACAGGGGATTCCTCTGAAGTCAATGATCCGAGACCTCAGAAGGAAAGTTTGTCAGTTGATGAAGAAATCCAAAAAGTTGGAAGATGAACTTCATCGACTGAGGAAGAGCCATTCAGAAGTCACTGCAGAGGCTATTCGCTTTCAGGACCTCCACAGAAAGGGTCTCATGGAATACACCTGGAGGAAGGCTGACTTCGTGACGGAGCTTGAGGAACTCCAAAAATGTGCCAGCGATCAATCTTGGACTCAGACTTCCAAGATCAGCTCCCTTGAAGTCGAGCTGGCGACCGCACGGGAGAAGATCGGCTAGTTGGAAGGGAGCTCATCCTGGCTCACAATCGAAGCCGACCGTGATCGAGATTGATCGAAAAAGTTCTCCGACCTTCAAAAGCAGCTATAGGATGCTGAGGCGAACTACAATGCCTACCGAGTTGGCTGGAGCGGGCAAATAGAGGACTACCGAAGGAAGCTCCAGACGGTGATCGATGAAGTTGCCCGCCTTTGGAGGCAGTTGTCTGAAAGAGTCCAGCTTGCCTCTGCACAAGGCTCCGACAAACTCCACTCCTTGAGAGGGACCATGGCAGAACTGTCTGTGGCCCTTGAGTGGGGGGAGGCCGAACTGCAGCGGCTGAAGATTCAGCTGGTCCGTGAGCAGCAGGTGGTCAAAGATGCCGAGGCGGAGTCTAAGGTCCTGAGGAAGAGGCTTCGAGAGTCGAAGGACGAGAGCCGGTGGTTCCACCAGATGTACTGGGATATGCTACTGAGAAAGATGGAACTAGAGGAAGAAGTCAAAAACTTAAAGCAATCCTTAATAAGGACAAAAATTGAGAGCTCGAAGTCAGAAGAAGCTGGGCTTCCTTAGAGCTCCCCCTTTTTTTTTTTTTATCTTTCACCCTTCCATGTATTCTTTTTCTTTTCTTGTCATTTCTCTTTTTGGCCTTCAAGGCTTTGTAAAATATACTTCACTAATAAAATGGAAAAAAAAATTTCCATTACCTTGTCCATTCTGGTATTGAGTTGTCATTTACCGAACCTCTTTTGTCATTTGTCTTGTTCGACACTATCATTGTTTGAAAGTTCCCGATCATCGTCGTGTTGATTTGCCTTTTTTGTTCATGACCGTAGGTCATTTCGAGGCCATTTGAGTTTGATGCTTCCTCCTGGTGCTCAAGCTTGGGGATCCGAACTTCTCGTTACTTTGAGGAAGTTGATTTCTCCTCGGCTTGTGTTGAGTTCCCTCTTAGTGACTGAGGATTTTTTGATAGGAGTATCCTTCCTTGTTGAGACGAGGTCCCTTGGATCTTTGATGTAGTTTGTTTTTCACTTATCGCTGGTGCAGCTCATCGCTTTCCCTTTTCATCTCCCCCCTTTTTTTTTCTTTTTTGTGTTCGAGTGAGGGTTTTCCCTCTGCTCTTAATGGGGTCGTGAAAGCGTAGAAGAGCCATTGAGGAGGATTTCCTCCTCGTCCGGTCTTGATCGACTGGGTTTTTGTTTGTGTCAGGATGAGGTTCTCCTCTTGTTTTCGACAGCCAATTTTAGCTCATGTTAGGATGAGGTTCTCCTTCTGTTCCTAATAGGACTGTGGGGGCACGTAAGGGCTGCTGCAAGGGCCTCTCCCCCCATCTGATCTTTAAGTAACCGGGCCTTCGACTTTGCTCATGTTAGGACGAGGTTCTCCTCTTGTTTCTAACAAGGCTATGGGGGCACATAAGGGCCGTTGCGAGGGCCTCTCCCCCCATCCGATCTTTAAGTAATCGGGCCTTCGACTTTGCTCATATTAGGACGAGGTTCTCCTCCTGTTCCTAACAAGACTGTGGGGGCACATAAGGGCCGTTGCGAGGGCCTCTCCCCCCATCCGGTCTTTAAGTAACCAAGCTTTCGACTTTGCTCATGTTAGGATGAGGTTCTCCTCCTATTCCTAACAAGGCTGTGGGAGCATATAAGGGCCGTTGCGAGGGCCTCTCCCTCCATCCGATCTTTAAGTAACCGGGCCTTCGACTTTGCTCATGTTAGGACGAGGTTCTCCTCCTGTTCCTAACAGGACTGTGGGGGCACATAAGGGCCATTGTGAGGGCCTCTCCCCCCATCTGATCTTTAAGTAACCGGGCCTTCGACTTTGCTCACGTTAGGACGAGGTTCTCCTCCTATTCCTAACACGCTTAATTTCGACTGAATGAGGGAGTTACTTCCTGTCGTTATAAGCTCATGCTAAAAGGATAAATATTGAAATATAAAATTTTTATTTAAGACAAAGCTATTGGTAATACATTCGTAGATTTTTTGAATCCTATAGCCATAGAAGGTCTGCTCCCCGGCGGGGTCCTCCTGAGATGGAGTTGATAATCCCAATCGGAGGCTGATCTTTAGGCTGCTCCTCCCTCCTTGGCGGCTCCGACTGCGGCAGGACCCTAGGCCGATCTTCCCTACCTTTAGGTCGGCATCGAGTGAATCTATCGAGCCGACCTCGTCTGATGAGCTCCTCGATCTCATCTCGAAGCTGGATACACTCCTCCGTGTCATGGTCGTGGTCACGATGATAGAGGCAGAACTTATTAGGATTGCACTTTTCGGGGTGTGTGCGCATCCTTTCCAGCCTTGGCAGCTGCTCCCTGACCTCCATCAGCACTTGAGTTTTTGATGTGTTGAGAGGGGCGTAGCTGTGGAATCTTCCCGGGGGAGAGCTCCATCAAACTCTATGATCCGAGCTCCTCTGCCTACGAGCCCGGGGAGGAGTCTGGACATGCTTGTGTCCGGAGAGAGTTCGAGAATGTGGCCGAGCTTCACTTGGCCCTTTTTCAACTGCGGGCTTGCTGGAGTCCCCCGCCAGCCGCTCCTTCACGGCCTCCTCATCCTTCATCTTGAAGGCTTCTTTTGCTCAGGCATATCCTTCAGCCCAAGCCAGCAAATCAGCAAAGTCCTTGAGATATTTCTTTTCTAGAAAAAATAGAATATCGTTCTTTTGAAGACCGCCCTTCAGGGCGGCCATCGCAATCGATTAGTCCAAGTTTCGGACCTCCAATGCAGTGAAGTTAAAATGATTGACATAAGCTCGGATGGATTCTCCCTCCTTCTGCTTGATGTTGATAAGGGACTCTGAACCTCTCCGGGGATGCCGGTTGCTAACAAAATGAGTCACAAACTGGTAGCTCATCTGATCAAAGGAGAAGATAGTATCCGGCTTCAGCATTGAGTACCAGTTCCTTGCTGCTCTCTTCAAGGTAGATGGGAAAGCTCGGCACAGGATGGTGTCTGGCGCACCATGGAGTAGCATCATTGTCTGGAAGGCCTCTAGGTGGTCAAACAGATCCAAGGTCCCATCATAGCTTTCGAATTGGGGGAGCTTGAAGTTTGGCGGGATCGATTCCTGCATGATCATTTGAGAGAAAAGAGGGTCAGTACAGATGTTCTCACCATAAGCAGGGGGAGCGTGGCAGAGCTCTTCGATCTGCTGGTTCATCTCCTGGAGCCTTCGATCCAGGAGGTCCTCTCGACTGCGAGTCTAGAGGGTCTTCTGGCAGAGTGGAGGTAGGGATCCTCCGGGAGTGAAAACGTGATCAGACTGAGGGCTCTCCACCCTTGGATTCCCCTTTCTGGGGAAGATAGGATGATTGGCCCAAGTGGCCTGCCCTACTGCCAGATCTTGAAACTTCGACGATGCTCTTTCCAACCGCACTGACGCCTGCGGCTGTTGCTGCTGCTGCTGCATGGCCTGCACTACTTCAGTGAGGCCTCTGACCTGCTGAACCAGCAGGTCGAACTGTTCCATGCCGACCACCGTTGCCAGATGAGGAGGAGGAGCCTGGAAAATTGGAGGTGAGGCCGAAGTCTGAGATCTGGCCGCAGAGGCCGTGGATCGCCTGGTGGATGCATTTCAGGGAGGCATCAGGTGGAGATCTAGTAGGAGAAGAAGAAGAGGATGTCGGAGAAGATGATCAGAGACAGTCCAGTTGAGCACTCCTTTAAGAACAAGGGTACTGCAAAGACACAGGCTCTTCCTCTAGCATCAATTCTGTTGGTGCAGAATTTTATCGAAGCCAGAGTTGGTGGAGTTGAGATGACCACGGCCGCCGTCGAGACCTGCAAGGGAAGTCTAAACCAGAGTTGGGGGTGCTCCAGCAAGATCCTCCGATGCTCTAGTCAGTACTCTACTTCAACAGAAATGGAGTGCTCGAGTGAAAATTTTAGCAGAGTTTTGAGATAGAGTTTAGAGCTTAGAGAAGAACGTATCTGGGGGTTCCTTTTTATAGATGGAGAGCATAACTGATTGACAGCGATGTCTGTAACCGCCTGGTAGTGGGCCGTTCAGAGTCGTGCAGAGTTTGTTACTGAGAGTAATGGCGTCAGGGGTCGTTCAGGGCCACGTGGAGTTTGTTATGGAGAGTGGAGTGGTGTCCGTTGTCGTGACTTGCCAGAGAGTGGTGGAGTCACACGGAATCCATTGCAGAGAGTGGAGTAGGGTAGTGGCCATTGTCGTGACTTACCAAAGAGTTCGGATTTATCGACTGGAGCTTGACTGGGATGTCTATTGGAGTGGAACGGCTCTCTATCCTGTCGATCTAGGAGAAGCTTGGGTGTTTTTGAAGTTGCTGACGAGTCTACTATTATCGAAGGCCTCAGGTGCTGATGCTACAGGCAGGAGTCATCTGCTGTAGAAGCTCGGATGGAGACTTTCTATTGGTGAAGTCCGGTAGGAGTCCGATTGCTAGAGAAGTCTGTCTGAGATTTGCCTAATGTGAAAGTTCATCTGAAGATTATCCATCGGAGCAGTCTGGTTTCATGAAGAATCTAGCGGAGGGTCGGCCGATGGTGGACTTCGGATGGCGTTGGGGAGGTTCATCCACCGAAAGAGTCTGAGGATCCTGTGGGAGTCTGGATGGCATTGTGGAAGTTTGACTGACGCTATTGAAGGCTGATGGCTGAAGAGGTTCGGCAGACACCGGAGGTGAACGGTCATTGTAGAAATTCAACTGCTGGAGCCCATCCATTGTAGATGCTCGTCCGATATCCATCCACTATGGAAGTTCGGACGGAGTTTGGTTCTTGTAGAAGGCCGAAAGGAGACCGCTTATTGTAGAAGCTTGATCGAAGATCGATTGTCATAGGAGCTCGGAGTAGCGACCTGGTCGGTGGATCCTATCCCATCGTAGAAGCTCGTCTGGGATCCGACCACTGCAGGAGCTCGACTAAAGTCTGCCTGTAATAGAAGTTCGGAAGAAATTTATTTACAGTAGAGGCTCGGATGGAATTCGCTTACAGTAGAGATCCGAAGTAGACTGTTTGCAGTAGAGATCCGGCTGGCGGAGCCCTTTCGTTGTCGACATTCATTTGGGATCCCTCCACAGTGGGAGTTCGACTGGAATTCGATTCTCGTAGGAGCTCGGATGGAATCAAGAAGGTGGTCGACTGTTGTAGAAACTTTGATGGAGTCTAGTTACTATAGAAATCTCATTGTCGGAGAAGCTCGGACGCTGACGAAGTTCAGATGAAGTTTGGAATAGAGTCATCCGTGACCGGAAAAAGTTTGGAAGAGATTCAGAGGAAATCAATCATCGTGGAAAATCAGCTGATAGCGGAGTTCGGAGGGCATTTGGAGTAGTCCAGTAGATGGATTAGGAAGCTCGTTGTCGAAGAAGTCTGGATGGTATTATGGAAGCTCGGACGGTCGAGAGAGTTCAGAAAGACGCGACATAAGGTCGGAAGCAGGAAAAGCCCTGGAAGGGTCGGTCTTCTACAAACTTCAGTCGGGGGGTATTTCATACCCAACAAAACCCAATCACTTATCTTTATATATCTCGATCTGAAGGTGATGATTCAGTTGATGATACATTAAAATTCTTTTTCTAATTATCACCCTGCTTTGGTCAAAGACTTCTAGAATCACCATCCTATGAGATCATATAGGATGTTCGCTCCCCTTATTAGAAGTGACTGATCTCTTATTGATCACTCACAACCTCCATGCATATTTCATCATATCTAGAACACCCCATACAAGGATCAGAGAAGTAAGTTAGGTAGTGAACCAAAACATGAATCCATGTACACAAGGTACCATGGTGACCTCAAGTCAAAGGATCACTTACACAAATCCCACTAGAGAATTATCAGTTGACATGTAAATAAGACTCCATCTAATTATTCTCTCGTAGGTCAATTTAGTGAACTCATTTTCTAATAAGTACCCATATTCTTGTATTAGTGTCACCACACAAGTGGTTGTGAGATTAACCACCCTCATTTTTGAGCATACATAGGATATGCCAGTCTTTTCGGTATTATTTCTGAGCATACATGCTAGTCTTTCCAGTATCATTGATCCCCAACTCAATATACCAATGATTAGAAATATTTTAGATCAGGGCTTTCAAGGATTTAGGTCTCACTAGCGTGATCTCATCACGGTCCTAAAATCATTGCCCAGACCTATGGGGTTCATTATAATCTTAAAATTAATAAGATGTAGCATATAATGAATAAAAAATATCAATTTTATTAATAATATTAATGTTAATTATATGAGTTTGGAAGTAAAATTATAATAAACACCCTATCGCATCCCATATGCGATTGGCTTGTAGGGCATAATTCTTTCAATCTCCCACTTACGCTAAAGCCAATCGCCCCTATAGTTGATACTCATGCCATTAAGGTGGCGGTCAAACTGCTGCATTGACAAGGCCTTAGTAAATGGGTCCGCTATATTATTCTTGGTGTCAACTCGCTCCACGATCACATCACATCTTTCGACTATCTTTCGAATGAGGTAGAACTATCTTAGGATGTGCTTAGATTTATGATGAGACTTTGATTCTTTGGCTTGAACAACTGCTCCAGTATTATCACAATAAAAAGGTACTAGTTGTTCAATCCCTAGAACTACACCTAACTCTGTGATGAATTTCTTCATCCAGACGGTCTACTTAGCAGCCTCACTTACAGTAATATACTCAGCCTCAGTGATCGAGTCAGCAACAGTTTGCTGTTTAAAATTTTTCTAACTTACTGCACCACCATACAAGGTGAACATATATCCAAATATCGATTTGCTATCATCTAGATCATATTAAAAACTAGAATCGATATAACTTTCCAATTTTAAATCAGATCCACCATATATTAGAAAAATATCTCTAGTTCTTCTCAAGTACTTGAGTATGATTTTCACAGCTTTTTAATGATTCTCTCCGAGATCAGCCTGAAATCTGCTTATAATGCCCAAGGCATAAGCCACATCAAGCCTGGTACATAACATAGCATACATTATTGATTCTACTGCCGAAGCATAAGGAATAGAACTCATTCTATTTCTGTCTTCAGGTGTCTTAGGAGACATCTTCTTAAAGAGTTGTATGCCATGACCTATGGGCAAGTAACCTCTTTTACTTTCCTCCATATTTAATCTCTTCAACACAAGATCAATGTACCTAGACTGAGACAAACCTAGCATCCTTTTCGATCTATCTCTATAGATCTTTATACCAAGTATATAGGATGCTTCTCTCAAGTCTTTCATAAAAAAATTTTGTGATAGCCAAGTCTTGACCGATTGCAACATCAGGATATCATTTCTAATGAGCAGTATGTTATCCACATACAAGATCAAGAAGATAATAGCACTCTCACTACTCTTCTTGTACACACAAGGTTCATCCATATTTTTGATGAAGTCAAATGATTTGACTGTTTCATCAAAATAGATATTCCAGCTCCTTGATGCTTGCTTTAATCCATATATGGATCTATTCAACTTGCATACCTGATTTGCTCTCCCACTTGAGATAAATCTCTCTGACTAAGTCATATAGATTTCTTCCTCAAGATTTTTCTTGAGGAAGGCAGTCTTGACATCCATCTGTCAGATCTCATAGTCATGGTATGTTGTAATAGCATGCATTATCCGAATAGACTTGAGCATGGCTATCGATGAGAAGGTTTCTTCATAATCAACATCTTATTTTTGTCTGAAACCTTTTACAACAAATCTGACCTTATAGGTCTCTACCTGGCCATCTGCTCCAATCTTCTTTTTGAAGATCCATTTGCAGCCTTTTAGGGTCACACCCTCAGGCGCATCAACCAACGTCCAAACTTGGTTAGCATACATGGAGTCTATTTCTGATTTCATAGCATTGAGCCACTTGTCAGAGTCACTACTCATGATAGCTTTTGAATAGGTCGTAGGCTCATCATTCTCAATGATGCGGGTTGTGTTGTTATTTTTTAATGATAAATCCTTACCTGAGTGGTACACTACACAGTCTACTCAACCTTTAAAGAAGAGGTGTGTGTAGTGGTTGTGCCTCAATAGTGGATACATCTGGTTGAGAACCATCTGGTGAATCCTGGATGGATTATAGGTTTTGAACTTTCTCAAGTTCAACAGACCTCCCACTGCCTCTTTCTTAGATAAACTCTTTCTTCAAAAAGATAGCATGCCTACCAACAAACATCCTTTGTTGAGTAGGGTTATAGAAGTAGTATCCTATACTCTTCTTAGGATAACCTACAAATCTATACTTTTTTGATCTAGCATCCAGCTTATGTCCATCAATATTTTTCACATAAGCTGGGCAGTCCCAAATCTTAAGATGCTTAAGATTGGGTCTTTTTTCTTTCTATATTTCATATGGAATGCTAGAAATAAATTTTGAAGGTACTTTATATTGCCCAGATATGGAGGCCAAGAGAGGGGGTTGAATTGGGTCTTTTTAAAATTTTAAAGATTAGTGTTTTAAAATAATATGCTAAAGTGTTTGAGTGGAGAGGGTTGATTTCTAATAAAAATAAATTTAAATAAAAATGATAAGATTGCAAGTATAAGGCATAAAGAACAAGTAAAGAGAGGCAAGCATAACAAACACAAAGAATTTATAGTGGTTCGGTGCCAACCATGCACCTACATCCACTCCCCAAGTCCCTACTTGAGAATTCAATCCACTAAATGGATTCAAAGGATTACACCACGTCGGACACCTCTGACCCTTGCTATCTAAACAAGAATACTTATTTCTCAAGTACAAGACAACCCTCAACAATCTGAGTCAAGGTTCGGATCAATCCAACCGAGTTTTGAAACCCCCCAAAACTCAAAAATTCAAATACAATTTCAAAAAAATAGGGTACAAAAAATTCAGCACATAATTTTCTTAAAAAGATATAATAAATGCAATAGAAATATAATACTCAAGAAGAAGAAGCTTTTGCTAAACACCCTCAAAAAATTTCACACTTAATTGCTATTGGAGAGTGGTTGGTGAAGTGATTAAATACTTCTTTTCTCTCTTTTAGGGTTGAATGAACTTTTCTCAGATTTGAAATTGAATGCTTACAAAATTTTTTGATTTCTCACTTCAAGAAAGCATTTATAATCACCATTTATCTTAGAGAATATCTTAGAGATAATTTTGAGCTGTTGGAGTGTGTTTAATGCATATTAAATATACCAAAAATAGACTGAAAACTAGCCATTATGAACTTGTCCAGAATGGGTCATCCCAAGTGGGTCATCCCACTGTGGCTGAAAAGTCCTATGGGATGCCTTATTTGGCTAAATAGAAAGTTCAGCTTTCTATTTTGATCTCAAGATCTTAGGAGTCATCCCAAGTGGGTCATCCAAAGTGGATCATCCCACTGCGTGCCATAAGCTAAAATGAAGCGTGCTGGCTACTCAATGAAAAGGGATGACTCAGATGGGTCGTTCCATTTTGTGTCAACCTAATTTTTCATATATTTAAAGTTTAAAACTTACCAGAATACTTTCAAATGCTTTCAAATGACTTGGACACTCTCAAAAGCCTTCGAAAATCTTTCGATCTTGCAAAAACTTCAATTTTGACACACTTGATGAAGCTTTTCAAACTCAATCTTTTGGACTATCTGAAATATTATAAAAATATTTTTTAAAGATAAGAAACTCATTAGTAGTCCCTTCAAATGGTTTGCGATCATCAAAATCAAATCTTGGAGCAACAATCTCTCTCTTTTTGATGATGATAAAATATTTGAGTGTTCATAAAATAAGTCCTTAAAGCTTAAAAAATTTAGGTTTATGAAGCACTTATAAGAATATATCAAAGATTAATCATAGAAAATCAAAAGATATATATTTTCAATAATTTTAATGTTTCAATTCATTTTGCTAAAACTCATTTGTGAAGATATCAGAATTTTTCTAAAGATTGTTCTTAATCGGTTAGAATTCTTCTCTTTCTTGTATAAAATAGATAAAATAATTATTTTGATGATTTTGAAAAAGATCTCCTCCTTTCTTATATAAAGAGTGTTCAATTTGTAAAAAAAAAAAAATTATTGAAGCAAAGATGGTTCATAAAAAAATTTTATTCTTTTCTTCTTTATTTTTAATATTAGAGCAATAAATATGAAAGAAATATTTCTTTTTTTTTCTCATTTTGATATCAAAGCAAGGATGAAATCAAGAATTAAAAGAGAAGAATTTGGAGTATTTTGTAAAATCAAAAATGAATGTATCAAGATATTTTAGCATTCATGCAAAAATAAAATTATCAAAAATATTAGAGCACTCAAGAAAAAATAGATGTGTCAGAGCAATTTTTTAAATAGTATCAAAATGAGGATAAAAATAGATGTATCAGAGTAAAAAATGGGCATATCAGAGACGTATCAGTGCAAAATATTGTATCAGAGTAAAAAATTTAAAAAAATATATAAATTTAAAAAATTCAGATAGATAATATACTATTTTCTCTATTATGATACCATTCTCCCCTTTTTTGATATCATCAAAAAAAATGAACTAAAGGGAGTAAGATTTTTCATGATTGCATATCAGGTATCAATGTAATAGTGCATTCATTCAAGTATAATAAGCATTCATCCATTCATTCATCCAAAAAGGAATGAGCCAAATAAAATGATAAAAACCTCATTCATTAACACCAAAAAGAGAGGTTACAAGAGTCATAAAGAGCATAAAGCTCTCATACATCAAATCTACAAAATATAACTAAGTAATCTAATACAAAATGATGAAATCAGTAAGTCTGGACATCGAGCATGAGATCAAGATAGGTGAGACAAGATCAGCCTCATCCTCGATCGAAGGATCTGGTCTGAGAGAATGATGTTAGAGGATGGAAAGCAATGGGCTGAACAAAGGCTGGCTCACTAGATGCAAAGGGTCTAGACTGAAGCTGAGTCTTAATGGCATCAAGCTGGGATAAGATCTCCCTCACTGTAAGTCAGAGCCCATCTAGATCAGCAGATACGAAGTCTCTGGAGTCTCTGATGTCTATCAGAAGTAGCTGAAGAAAAGAATGAAGCTGGATGTGGAGTCTCTTTATCTCTCGAGCCAGATCATCCATCTGTGGTGTAGGAGGAGTCGATGTGCCCACTCCAATAGAGAGAGAGACTACAATCCGTCTAACCTCCCTCTCTATATCAAAAATCCTGCCATTGAATCTGAGAAGGGAGCACTCCATACCCTCCAATCTAGTACTCAAGTCAGACAGGAGCTCCATCAAAGAGAAAATATATGGCACAATGGATGAATCTAAGGATAGAACAGAGAAGTCACTCGAAGGAGTTGGGTGAAACTACTTTGGCTACTGCTGTGCCTACTGCTGCTACACCTACTGTAGAATCTGCTGCTGTACCTACTGTAGAATCTACTGCTAGAACTGGTAAGATTGCTAAAAAAGCTGATCCTGAAACCACTACAACTGAACAGATAAAATCTCTGCCACTCTCTTAGCTAGCTATCCCATATCAACATCCCCCAAGCTAAAAGTAGGCACGATACGGCTCAATGGGGGTACTCTAACTGAGGGTCCTGCCTCAGACTCTGAAACATGGTGATCAACTAGACTCGACCTGGGCACAGAAGAAAATGGACCCTCCCCCTCAGCATGCTTCTCCTCATCATCCTCCTCATCAACTGTAGCTGCACAGCCCTTGGCCCAACGACCATCAACTCTGACAAACCCCATGCATCGAAGGGAGTGGTTGTTGTAGGTGTTAGTGTATGATAGTCTACAAACAACCTCTCCCTTAAAACTCACTCCAGACTTCCTAAAAATCACAGTGAGAGCCACGCCATATGATAAGAGAGCCTTGGATCTGTTCAAGGCTCCCTCATGGCATCGATCATCAAGAAAGGTAGGCTCAGGAGAGTCTCAAAAACTACATGGTGCATCAGACAAATATCTCTACCAGACATCAAATCATATCTTTCTCCTCTGGAAAAAAAATCCTAGACACCATGTGGTGGAGCAGCCTCATCTCTACACTCAGATCCTTGGCTTCAATTTTCAAAAAATCTTCCACATCATCTCTCCAAAGAATAGTTTTAAGTCCAATTTTCTTTTTGGATAGCTCATCTAGGCAACTACCCTTATAAGGCATCTAAAGGAATCTTCCTAGCCTAGTTACATTTAAGATAATTTGAACTCTCTTCACAGTAGACCTTGAAACACCATCAGAGAAAATCAAATTTGAATAAAATTCTTTGACTAAATCAATATATACCAGTTCAGACTAACTTAAGAAAGACTTCCACCCTTAGTTAGTTTTTCTCCAATAGAAAAACCATCATGCCTCAAAAATTTGAAGTCAACATTTCTACCCAAAGCAACCTTCCTTGCAGATAGGAGAATCTTACTTGGAGTGACCGATGGAGATGCTTGGATCAGCTCATGTGCTGCCTTCTTCCTCCTTTCCTCTGCCTCTAAGGATCTAACCGACTTCCTTCTTTGTGGCATTCTTATTTTGGGGGCCATGTCCCAAGGAGAGGATGGATAATGGTCAAGAGGGTGGAGAAGGATGTGGATTGAAGTGAAACTAAGAGGAGAAGATGATTTCGGAGAGTTTCTCACAGATTCTGTGGGTTAGGATTTGAAATTTGGAGAAATCAAGAGAGTGAGCCGTGAGATCAAAAAAAAATTGAGGAGAGTGATCCACGATTTTGTGAGATTTTGAGGTTTGGAGAGATCTAGAAGGAGATCCCTAGGTTTGGGATGAGAAGGAGATGAAGGGATTTGGGATTTGAGATGCCTTAGAGGCCCTTTAATGGAACAGGATTCAGGTCGGCTCACATGAAAACCATTTATCCGATCAATTGGGACGTCCCACATGGGTCATCCCATCGAAGAAAGGTTCAGGCAATGAGAAAAAGATTTAAAAATGAGAGAGAATTCAAAAGAAAAAATTTGAGATTGGTCATATCGAGTTGAGATGATCATTGAAAGTCCAGATAAATTTTGATATGATTTTTGATTGAGTATTTTCATAGAAAAAAATCTGAAAAGGTATCTGAATAGTACTGATGATTTTTAATTATCTTAAAAAAATCTTAAAAAAAGATAGAAGGCTCCCAAAATTAAGATAATGAAGTCAAAAAATTTTAGAAGAATTTTGGGAGTGAAATTTTGATTGAAATTCAAGTAGAAGGGTCTAAGATACTCAATTCTCTTCTAATTTCATAAAATTTATTTTTATTAAGTATCTTGATGAAAATATTAGCTAGTTATTTTTCAGTATTTATGTATGCAAGTGTTATATCATTATTTTAAATATGTTCTCTTATAAAATGATATCTAATTTCAATGTATTTCGACCTAAAATGTTGGATTAGATTTTTAATCAAATTGATGGCACTAGTATTATCACATCTTATAGAGATGTTTTTAAGTTCAATACCAAAATCTATGAGTTGTTGCTTAATCCACAGGATTTGAGCACAGCAACTTCCGACGGTAATATATTCAACCTCGACCGTAGATAATGCTACGGAATTTTGCTTCTTTCTGAACCAAGAGATTAAGTTTACTCTTAGAAATTGGCAAGTTTCACTAGTAGATTTTCTATCTAGTTTACATCCAGCAAAGTCTGCATCTGAATAACCTATTAAGTCCATAGAAGATTGTTTTGAAAACTAAAGATCTAGATTTTGTGTTCCTTTTAAATATCTAAAAATTATCTTAACAATATTTAAGTGAGATTTCTTAGGATTAGATTGATATCTAGCCCACATGCATACACTGAATATTATATCAGGTCTATTGGTAGTAAAATATAATAAAGAGCCTATCATGCCTCTATAGAGCTTTGAATCAATATTTTTATCATGCTCATCTTTTTTTAATTTACAGGAAGGGGTCATAGGTATACTTAGAATTTTTGAGCTCTCCATTTCAAATTTCTTTAATAGTTCTCTTGTGTACTTACTTTGGGTGATGGAGATTCCTTTTTTTATTTATTTAATTTGAAGTCTGAGGAAGAAAGTGAGTTCTCCTATTATGCTCATCTTGAACTCCCCCTGCATGAGCTTGACAAACTCTTGGTACAAATCTTCATTAGTAGATTCAAATATAATATCCTTAATATATATCTGTATAACTAGAATTTTTTTATCTTTTCTTTTTATAAAAAGAGTGGTATCAATATTTTTTTTAAAAAAATTATTTTTTAATAAAAATTTACTTAATCTTTCATACCATATTCTAGGAGCCTATTTTAATCCATATAAAGCTTTGTTTAACTTAAACACATGATCTAAAAATTTATAATTTTCAAAACCAGGAGGTTGTTCTACATATACTTCTTTAGCAATATAACCATTAAGAAAAGCACTCTTAACATCTATTTCAAATAATTTAAAGTTCATAAAACAAGCAAAAGTAAGTAGCATTCTTATTGCTTCTAGACTAGCAATAGGAGCAAATATTTTATCAAAATCAATTTCTTCTTTTTGATTGCATCTTTTAGCAACTAATCTTGCTTTGTTTCTTATTACATTTTCATCTTCATCTAATTTGTTCCTATATACCCATTTAGTTCCTATTATGGGGTGATTTTTAGGTCTAGCAACTAGTGTCCATATATTGTTTCTTTCAAATTGGTTTAGCTCTTCTTGCATGACAATTATCTAATTATGATCCTTTTCAGCTTCATCTATTATTTTAGGTTCTAGATGTGAAACAAAAGCTACATAATTACAAACATCTTTAAGTGAAGATCTAGTTTTTACTTCTTATGTCAGATCACCAATTATTAATTCTTTAAGGTAATTGTGGACATACCTCCATTCTCTTGGAAGATTACCTTTGTCTTGAGGTTGTTCTTAAATGTTCTAATCATTGATGCTTTCATCCAATTGATCTTTATTTTGCTCATTTGAGTCATTGAGAGTGAGTTTTTTTATTTCATCTTCTATGATACCTACATCATCAGCACCCTCTCTCTTCCTTGATGGAAGATCATTAGTTTCATAAAAAATAATATGAATTGACTCTTCCACTACTAGTGTTCTTTTGTTAAATACTCTAAAAATTTTGCTATAAGTGGAATAACCAATAAAGATAGCTTCATTAGATTTAGTATCAAATTTGCTTAAGCTATATTTGCCATTATTCAAAATAAAATATCGACAATCAAAAATATGAAAATAATCTATATTAGGTTTTTTATCTTTTCATAATTCATAAGGTGTTTTCTTTAAAATAGATCTTATTAAAGCATGGTTTAAAATGTAACATGCTGTGTTAATTACCTCTGTCCAAAAATATTTTGGGAGTTTGCTTTCATATAGCATGGTACGGGCTATTTCTTCTAGGGTTCTATTTTTTCTTTTAACAACTCTATTTTGTTATGGTATTCTAGGTGCTGAGAAGTTATGATCTATGTCCTTTTCATCATAAAATTTTTCAAAATCTTTATTTTCAAATTCAGTGCCATGATCACTTCGAATAAAAATAATTGATAAATCTTTTTTATTCGAAATCTTTTGATAAAATTTAGAGAATGCTGAAAATGCTTCATCCTTAGAAGTTTAAAATAAAATCCAAGTAAAACATAAAAAATCATCAATGATTATAAAACCATATCTCTTTTCTCCTAGACTAGTTGTCCTTGTAGGATCAAATAAATTCATATGCAAGAGTTTTAAAGATTTAGAAGTTGAAATAATATTTTTAAATTTAAAAAAAATTCTTGTTTGCTTACCTAATTGACATAAATCACAAATTTTATATTTGTCAAAATTAATTTTTGATAAACCAACAACTAAATTTTTTTTAATGATTTTAGAAAGTGTATGTATACTAATATGTGCAAGCCTACGGTGCCTAAATCAACTAGTCTCATTAATTTTAGCATTCATGGCTACAAGACATTGTATATTTCATAAGGATAGATCATCCAAATCAACTATGTATACATTGCCATGCCTAGATCCAATGAATCTAATGCTAACATCAATGGGACTAGTTACTATGCACATAGATGATTCAAAAATTACTTTATAGCCTTTATCACATAATTGACTAATACTTAAAAGATTATGCTTAAGACTACCTATAAGTAATATATTTTCAATATAAGTGGAGGGAGTGATACCAATGTTATCAATATCGATGATCTTCCCTTTGCCATTATCTCCAAAGATGACTATCCCTCCACTTTTGGCTTCCAATGTGATGAAATGAGATTCATCACCAGTCATGTATCTTGAGCATTTACTGTTGAGATACCACTTTCATTTTGTTGCTTGAGATGCAAGACACACCTGCACACATAAAATTAACTATTAACTTTAGGTACCCAAGCTAACTTGGGTCCTTTGGAGTTAGTCACAATAGTTTCTTTTGAAATCTATATTTTTTTAATATTTTTGATATCAAATTTATTTGATAAACATAAATAAGCTTTACGTCCTACCTTGCCATATCTAAAACAAGTAATATTTGGCAATTTTCTTGTAGATGAAGGAAAAACGGATAGTTCAAAGCATGTATTTTAAAATTTTTATAGTGAAATAATAAAAAAATAAATATTTTAATCTTATAAATATATCTTAGATCAAATATAAACTATCTTTAAGGATCTATGATATAAAAAATTATATTAAAAATCTAAAATAAAATCAAAAACTACATAACTACATTGATCACATCGATGCCCTGAATTTGATTTAACCTTTAGATTATGTTGGTAGAATTCAGAACTCATCACCTCTTCATGGGTTGATCATCTCTACTGTTGATAAGTATGGTATGAAGCTCTCACTGATGTCGAGCAGCCATACAAGTATCCAGCCTTTACAGATAGTTCACACGAAGCCCCTCAGACCGATCAGCCCTCTACGAGAGTGCTAGCTCTGCAGTCGGCTTTTGCTGGCAGATCTGACTTAATCTCCTTCTTCGATCACCTTGAACCTTTTTGATATTGAAGATGAATCAGAGAAGGATTGGTAGAGAAAATCAGATGAAAACTCTTTTCTCTTTGTTTTTTCCTCACCCAAAAATCTAGAACAGTTCTAGGTCTCTCACCCAAGAGGAGAACAGTCTCCTCTTTTGTTTATGCCAAAGAAGAATGAAACCCATCCAATCCTCACATCCCAAAGGAGTGTTTTTGACCCTCTTTCTCTTTGGTATCTCATAGAAAAAACTCTCCTCTTTTTGGCTATGAATTTATGGCCTTTTTATGGTTGTCGCACAAACCTGATAAAATAGGATAAGGGTTGGAGTTTGTTGCAATTCAAAATCTTTTGAATTTCAATTCAACTCCAACTTTTTCTCACCCATATGAGACTTAAAGAGAGACTTATCAAAAAAAATTAGGTAGGAAAATCAGTTAGGAAGACTTCCTTATCTCATACACAATAGACCCCTTCAAAAGCAGCCAACGTGTGGAAGGATATAGATAAGGTTTTAAGTTGAAATTCAAACTAATTCAAATTCAAATTGAAACCAACCAATTCCTATCCTTAATGGATGACAAAAAAAAAATTATTTTTTAATTTTCTTATATACAAACTGATTTTGTATGGTGATAAAAGGCATGAGATAATTTAGGTGGCGCAAGGGATAGAGTGCTACTCATTTGGGACTCTAGGGTTTAACCAATTAGATTTTTTTCAAACCCAATCCAATTAGACCCAAATAAAAAATGATAAATCTAATATAATTAGACTCTTATAATTTCAATTAAATTTGATCAAATTAATAAATTAATTGAGGCATAGATCCGATCAAATCAGGATCATTTCTCCCTTACCGATTAGCTCATCTCATAACCTAATCAGACTTGACCTGATTGAATCAAATTCAATCTTGATCCAGACTTTAATGCTCAATCAAATTAAGATAATTAGTAATCTAATCACTAATTAATCTTCTATAAATGATAGAGTCCAAGTCTAATGGGACTCTTATCTAGAGTCTCCGTCCAGTGGGACTCTTCAGCAGAGTCTCCGTCCAGTGGGACTCTTCAGCAGAGTCTCCATCAAGTGAGACTCTTTAGATTAGTCATATGATCGGAGAGAAATTTCGAATGTGTGTGACCCCATAGGTTCAAACCTAAATCGGTAGTACAAAAACTAATTCTTGTAGCAATTAGAGTAACCATCTAGCAATGGTACCTGACGTCTGGATAGGCCGAATGTATGTTAAGCAACACTCAAGAACCTATTTGAATATAGTTATCATATAATTCATCCCTTTGATCCAAATGCTCAAGGTGACCTAGGGTTTAACTGTCAACTCTGATATGGTCATCCACATTGTATTTTAATTTTTAAAATCTATCACATGGATTACCCTGGCCAAGGTTTTACTAAATTGAAACACACTGATATATTAACTTCTATTTATTTAAAGGGGTCAATTCTATCTTGATTCACACACCGACTTCACAAGTACTTGACTATACCAAAAAAATTTTCATCACTGAATTAGAAATTCAGGTAGTTCGACATCGAAGCATAGTGAGTTGCTTATAAGTCACCATAGTGATCTCAGATCAGAGGGATACTTATACCTATATCCCTTCGGAGTGACTCTTGACAGCAGAGTGCTCCAGAGTTTGTCACGTTCAGTGAAATGTACTCCTATATTCACCTACATGCCATACCAGCACTCCATGCTCTTTGGTTAAGAGGACAATCAATCTATATGGCACACAATGACCTACACTTGATATATCTATCATCCTAGTAATAGCATATCATTTGATCATGAACTTATTTAAGGACTAAATGATATAACCTCCTATATTGAATCAAATAGTCCTAAGGACTTCATCACATAACAGGAGTTCAAAATGAGATGTACACAGTGATGAAAAATCAAATAATATTTATTAATTTAATAATTTATATACAATTACAATGATAAGTACAATCATCAACAGACTGATGATTGATTTTGAGACATAATTTTTAACAACTCTCACTTGGACTAAAACCAATCAATGCAATATCATATACCCATCTTTGATTTATAGTCTTTGAACTCCTTGATGCTGAGGGCTTTAGCAAATGGGTTGATCAGGTTCTCCTTTCTGTCGATCTTCTGAAGTTCGACATCACCTCGATCCGCAATCTTTCAGACCACGTGGTAGCGATGTAGAATATGCTTTGTTTGCTGATGTGACTTCGATTCCTTTGCTTGAGCAATGGCACCAGTACTATCACAGTACAACAAGACAGGGCCGTCAAGGGAGGGTGCCACTCCGAGCTCGTTGATGAACTTTTGCAGCCACACAACTTCTTTTGCAGCATCAGATGCCACGATATATTCCATTTCACAAGTAGAGTTGGCCATAGTGTGCTGCTTGAAACTTTTTCAGCAGATTACTCCACTATTTAGGGTATAAATATATCTCGATATACTTTTGCTGTCATCATGATCTAACTAAAAATTAGAGTCTGTAAATCCCATAAGTTTTAGGTCGGATTCTCTATAGATAAGCCACTGATCCTTAATATTTCTCAAATACTTAAGGATGGTCTTTACGACTTCCAGTAATTCTCACCTGGATCAGACTGGTATCTACTCACTACTCCTAATGAGTATGCCACATCCAATCATATACATGCATGGCGTACATAATAGATCTCATTACTGAAGCATATAAAATTCTACTCATACGCTCTCTCTCTTAAGGAGTTGTCGGACAATTACTCTTCAAGAGAGAAATTCTTTGGCCTATTAGAAGATAGCTTTTTTTGAAATTCTTCATGCTGAACTTTTTTAGCACAGTATCAATGTACGTCGACTAGGATAATCCAAGTAATCTTTTAGATTTATCTCTATAGATCTTCATCCCAAGGATGAAGGATGCTTCTCCTAAATCTTTCATGAAGAACTGTGATGACAACCAAACTTTTATTTTCTGTAATCCAGGGATGTTATTTTTGATTAAGAGAATATCATTGACATACAAAACAAGAAATACAACCACAGAGTTATTAACCCATTTGTATATGTAGGGTTCCTCTCCATTCTTAATGAAGCCATATGTTCTGATCACTCTATCAAAATGCATGTTCCAACTCTAAGATGCCTGCTTAGGTCCATAGATGGACCTTTGAAGCTTGCACACCTTAGACTCATCTGTGGATGTAAAACCTTCAGGTTGTATTATATACACCTCTTCTTCTAGCTCTCCATTTAGGAAGACTGTTTTCACATCCATTTATCAGATTTCATATTCTAAATATGCTGCTATCGTAAGTATAATCCGAATAGACTTGAGCGTTGCCATTGAAAAAAATATCTCGTCATAGTCAATACCATAATGCTGACGATAACCTTTGGCAACCAGATAGAATTTATAGATCTCCACCTTTTCATCTGTGCCTCTCTTATTTTTGAAGATCTATTTACACCCTATGGGTTTTATCCCTTCAGATGGATCAACCAATATCCATATATTGTTGATTTTCATAGACTCCATTTCAGATTTCTTGGCTTCTAGCCACTTATCAAAGTCAGATCTCTGCATCGTGTCCATATAGGTGATCGGATCCTCATTGTTCTCATTGAGTTCAACTGGATCCCCATCCTGAATTAAGAAATCGTAGTATCTATCTAGTTGACACGGTACTCTACCAGATCTCCTTAAAGATGTTTCTACAATAGATTTTGGATTTGATCTAATCAAGTCCGACTCTATGAGTTTGCTAGATTGTGTTGGTTCTTCTATCGATCGAACTTCATCAAGTTCAATCTTTGAGGTAGTAGTTCCTTCACCAAGGAACTCTTTTTCTAAAAAAATAATCCTATTGCTGATGAACATCTTTTGTTCATCAACAAGATAGAAGTAATATCCCTTGATCTCTTTTGGGTATCTTACAAATAAATATTTGTCAGACCTAGATCCAAGCTTGTCGGTTTTCAAACATTTGACATAAGCCGGATATCTCCAAACCCTCAGGTGAGAGAGTGCTGGCTTATATCCTATCCACATCTCATGTGGTGTTTTTCTTACTAACTTACTCAAAATTTTATTTAAAATATAACAAACTGACTCAAGTGCGTATCTCCAAAAAAAAATCTACAGACTTGCAAAGCCCATCATGGACCGAACTATGTCTAACAGGATTCGATTCCTCCTTTTCGATACACCATTATGCTGTGGTGTTCTAGAAGGGATCCATTGTGAGAGAATTCCATTATCTTCTAAGTATATCAGAAACTCACTAGAGAGGTATTCTCCTCCTCAATCGGATCGAAGAGTTTTAATACTCTTTCTAGTTTATTTTTCTACTTCATTACGAAATCGTTTAAACGTTTCATATGATTTTGACTTATGTGTTATTAAGTAGACATGCCCATATCTTGATAGGTCGTCTGTAAATATAATGAAATAATAATATCCACCTCTGGCACTAGTGTTTATAGGTCTACATACATCAATATACATCAGACTTAGAACTTCACTGGCTCTCTCATCTTTTCCAATAAAAGATGATTTGGTCATTTTTTCAATAAGACAGGACTCACAGATTGAGAGTGATTCACAATCACTGACTTCGAGGACTCCCTCTTGTGTTAACTTGTTTATTCTGTTCCTTGTTAACATGACCTAACCTAGAATGCCAAAGGTAGATATCGAAGACACCACTAATTCTAGGGTGTTTGTTGGATGTGTACATTACAATAACAGGTTGTGATAATATGTAAATATCATTATTCAGTTGTCCATTCAACACATCAATACCATTCATAATGATATTAAAATTATTTTTTTTATTAAAATTTTATAATCGTACATGGTCAAAAGACCTATAGAAATATTATTCAATAAAAAGGAAGGACAAAAGTGACATTCACTTAGAACAATTACATTAGACTTGAATACAAGCTCAATAGTCTCCAACGCTAGAACTGAAACTAGTCTTCCATCTCCAACATTAAGAAATTTTTCACCTTCTTCAAATCTCCTACTGACCTGCAGACCCTGCAACGAATTGCAAATATTAAAAGGACCTCCGGTATTTAATACCTAGGTAGTAGAATCACAAATTAAAAAATTATAAGGTATTATCATATAATTACCTTATCCAGCAATGACTTGCTTCTTTCTCGATTTGTTCGGATCTAGGAAGGCAATGTATTGAGGATAATTTCTTTTCCAATGCCCCTGCTTCTTGCAGTAGAAGCATTCTGCCTGACTCTGGTCAGACTTGGGTTTCTTGATCTAACTGAGCTTGGTTGCACCAGTACTTTGCACCTTTTTCTTGTTCTTCTTGTTCTTCTTTCCTTTCTTAAAAGATCGAGATCCAGAAGAAGATCCTCTCACAACATTCACAAACTCTTTTTTGAGCTGGTGATCCTTCTCAAAGTTTTGCAGTAACCCCAGCAAACCGTGGTAGTTAATTGCAGGCTTTGTTATTCAAAAATGAGTAAGAAAAGGGAGGTAGGACTTGGGCAGAGAGTTTAGAATAGCATCTTTTTCTAACTACTCATGCAGAAAAAAGTCGAGCTTGCTTAGGTGCCAATCATCTCGATCATGTACAATACATAATCAGTGACTGATGCTCCTTCCCTTATTCGAGCGTTGAAGATGGCACAACTAGTCTTGTGCCTCTCAACGTCATTGGGTGTGCCAAAAGACTCGTTCAACATTTGCAACATATTCTATAGCTGAGCATTCTCGAAACGATGACTAAACTCATCATTCATCATCACCAGCATAATACAACGAACTGTAGTTCGATCATTGAGCTACTTCTGATAAGTGTCTCTAATCATGCTATGCGCATTCAGAGCTAGCTCCTCAGGTGCCGAATCTATCAATACATATAAGATTCGTTCGTGCTCCAAAACTATTTTGAGCTTTCGATACTAGCTATCAAAATTTGATCCCATCAATTTATCACTATCTAATAGTGATCGAAGCGACAAGGTGGTGGCCATAACTACAAAAAAAAATTAGAACCTAATTAGTATATGAATTGATTAACCCTAAAAATATGAATTTTAGTCTAAAAATTTTCTCACTATTTTATTCGAATTAATAGCCTCTATCTTCAATTCGAGGAATTTCACTAATTTCTTAGTGGGTTATAGAATCTGTTGGGTATAAAATACCCACAGCCGAAGTCCTCAGCAGAATCAGCTCCAGGAGGGCTCCGCCCGGACTCCTACGGGAATCGGGCTCCGCCCACGACTCCAACCTCAAGGGGGACTCCGCCCGGACTCCTACGGGAGCCGGGCTTCGTCGCCAACGTCAACTGCCGGTAAGATCCGTCCGGGCTCCTACGGGAGCCGGACTCCACACCTGACTTTAATTGCAGGAGGACTCCGCCCGGACTCCTACGGGAACCGGGCTTCGATCGCAACATCAACTCCAGGAGGACTCCGACCGGACTCCTACGGGAGCCGGGCTCCGCCCACGACTCCAACCTCAAGGGGGACTCCGCCCGGACTCCTACGGGAGTCGGGCTTCGTCGCCAACGTCAACCGCCGGTAAGATCCATCCGGGCTCCTACGGGAGCCGGACTCCGCACCTGACTTTAATTGCAGGAGGACTCCGCCTGGACTCCTATGGGAATCGGGCTCCGATCGCAACATCAACTCCAGGAGGACTCCGACCGGACTCCTACGGGAGCCAGGCTCCGCCCACGACTCCAACCTCAAGGGGGACTCCGCCCGGACTCCTACGGGAGCCGGGCTTCGTCGCCAACGTCAACCGCCGGTAAGATCCGTCCGGGCTCCTACGGGAGCCGGACTCCGCACCTGACTTTAATTGCAGGAGGACTCCGCCCGGACTCCTATAGGAACCGGGCTCCGACCGCAACATCAACCCCAGGAGGGCTCTGCCCGGACTCCTACGGGAGCCGGACTCCGTCGTCGACTCCGATCGGTGTCGAACTTCGGTCGACGGATCCGCATTCACAAGCGTGATGCCGCAACCACCACGATCCCGCTCCACTTTCTGCGGCAGATTCCGCGCAGCTCCATCACTCCCTGACAAGCCGCAGTAACGATCACAGCACTGCTCCACTTCCTGCGGTAGATTCCGTGCAGCTCCATCACTCTCTGGCAAGCCACGATAACGGCCATAACCCTGCTCCACTTCCTGAGACGGTTACCGCACGATTCTTCCATCCACTGGCGAGTCGCGACAACGGACGCCGCTCCACTTCCCGCGGCAGGCCTCACGTGGCACACCCCGATGATAGCCACGGGTCCACCCCACTACTCTTTGCAACAAACTCCGCCTGACCCTGGGCAGCCCGCTACCAGACGGTTACAGATGTCGCTATCAGGCTATCGCACCCTCCGCCTATAAAGGGGAAACCCCAGATACGTTATTCAATAAGCTCTCATCTTTCATCTAAAAACTCTGCTAAATTCTTCGTTCGAGCACTCCATTCTTGTTGAGGTAGAGAACTGACTTGAGCATCGGAGGGTCTTACCGGAGCAACCCCACCTCCGGTTTAGACTTCCTTTGCAGGTCCCGACGGCGACCGCGACTTCCTCGACTCCAGCTTCTCCGGTGCAAGCGGATTTTTGCACCAATAGGATTGGCGCTAGAGGAAGGGGCCTGTGTCTTCGTAGTACCCTTATTCTTGAAGGAGCATTCAATGGAGCCGCCCCCGATCGTCTCTTCCGACACCCACTCCTTGTTTCCCCCCACGGGATCCATACTTGATGCCTCCTCGCAAGGCATCCACGCGACAGTCCACGGCCTCCGCGGCCAGATCTCAGGCTCCGGCCTCCCCTCCTGTTTCTCAACCTCCTCCTCCGGTGGCGGCGGTCGACGTGGAGCAGTTTGACCTGCTGGCGCAGCAGGTCAGAGGCCTCACCGAGGCTGTGCAAGCTATGCAGCAGCAGCAGCAGCAGGCATCGGTACGCCCGAAAAGGGCATCCCCGGAACATCAAAATCCGGCAGCGGGGTGGGCCACCTAGGCCAGCCGCCTCGTCCTTCCTGAGAAAATGAACCCGAGGGTAGAGAGCCCTCAATTGGACCACGACTCCACCCCTGGAAGATCCCTACCCCCGTTCTGCCAGAGGACCCTCGAGACTCGAAGTCGAAAGGATTTCCTGGATCGGAGGCTCCAGGAGATGAACCGGCGGATCGAAGAACTCTGCCATGCACCCCCCGCTTATGGTGAGGATATTTGTATAGACCCTCCCTTCTCCTAAATGATCATGCAGGAACCGATCCCGCCAAACTTCAAGCTTCCCCAGTTCGAAAGCTACGACGGGACTTTGGACCCGGTTGATCATCTGGAGGCCTTCCGGACGATGATGCTGCTTCACGGTGCTCCTGATGCCATTTTATGCCGGGCCTTCCCGTCCACCTTGAAGGGAGCGGCGAGGAACTGGTACTCAACTTTGAAACCGGGTACCATCTTTTCCTTCGATCAAATGAGCCACCAATTTATGGCCCATTTTGTCAGCAGCCGGCGCCCCCGGAAGGGTTCGGAGTCCCTCATCAACATCAAGCAAAGGAAAGGGGAGTCCATTCGGGCCTACATCAACTGCTTCAACATCATGACGCTGGAGGTCCGAAACTTGGACCAATCAGTCGCAATGGCCGCCCTGAAGGGTGGCCTTCAGAAGAATGATCTTTTGTTCTCCCTGGAGAAGAAGTATCCCAGGGATTTTGCTGATTTGCTGGCCCGGGCTGAAGGATACGCCCGAGTGGAAGAAGCCTTCAAAATGAAGGATGAAGAGATGACGAGGGAGCGGCAAGCGGGAGACTCGAGTAAGCCCGCAATTGAAAAAAGGCCAAAGGAAGCCTGGCTGCGTTCTCGATCCCCTCCTAGGCATAAGCGCGCCCATACTCCACCCCGGGCGTGCAGGCAGAGAAGTCCGGTTCGCAGGGTTCGGCGGGGTTCCCCACCAGGGAGATTCTGCAACTACGTCCCCCTCAACGCCTCGAAGGCCCAGGTATTGATGGAGGTCAGGGAGTAGCTCCCTAGGCCGGAGAGGATGCACACACACCCCGGGAAGCGCAACCCCAACAAGTTCTGCCTCTACCACCGTGACCACGGCCACAACACAGAGGAATGCATCCAGCTCTGGGATGAGATCGAGGAGCTCATTCGGTGAGGTCGACTCGACAGGTTCATCCGACGTAGGCCTGAGGGTAGAGGAGATCGGCCAAGGGCCCCTCCGCAGCCTGAACCGCCAAGAAGGGAGGAGCAACCCGGGGACCGGCCTCCCATCGGGACCATCGACTCCATCACCGGAGGGCCTCAAGGAGGAGCGGACCACCCGCGACCGTGGAACTCAAAAAATCTATAAATGTATCACTTACAATTTCACCTTGAATCTAAATTTCTTTCTACTTGACGTACTCTTCCCATCTGGCATGGATTTATTACGACTGGATATGACCCATCCAAACGCTTGAAACAAAGTTATGTTAGGAATGGGGGAGAACCCCGTCCTAACATACCTAAAATGAAAGTCCGACTATCTCGAAATCGGATTGGGGGAGAGGCCTTACAACGCCCTAATGTGCCCCCACAGCCATGTCAGGAACAGGAGGAGAACCTCGTCCTGACATGAGCAAAGTCGAAGGCTCGGTTCTTTTAGACCGGATGGGGGGGAGAGGCCTTACAGCACCCTAATGTGCCCCCACAGCCATGTCAGGAACAGGAGGAGAACCTCGTCCTGACATGAGCAAAGTCAAAGGCCCGATTCTTTTAGACCGGATGGGGGGAGAGGCCTTACAGCACCCTAATGTGCCCCCACAGCCATATCAGGAACAGGAGGAGAACCTCGTCCTGACATGAGCAAAGTCAAAGGTCCAGTTCTTTTAGACCGGATGGGGGGAGAGGCCTTACAGTGCCCTAATGTGCCCCCACAGCTATATCAGGAACAGGAGGAGAACCTCGTCCTGACATGAGCAAAATCAAAGGCCCGGTTCTTTTAGATCGGATGGGGGGAGAGGCCTTACAGTGCCCTAGTGTGCCCCCACAGCCATGTCAGGAACAGGAGGAGAACCTCGTCCTGACATGAGCAAAGTCAAAGGCCCGGTTCTTTTAGACCGGATGGGGGGAGAGGCCTTACAGCGCCCTAATGTGCCCCCACAGCCATATCAGGAACAGGAGGAGAACCTCATCCTGACATGAGCAAAGTCAAAGGCCTGGTTCTTTTAGACCGGATGGGGGGAGAGGCCTTACAGCGCCCTAATGTGCCCCCACAGCCATGTCAGGAACAGGAGGAGAACCTCGTCCTGACATGAGCAAAGTCAAAGGCTCGATTCTTTTAGACCGAATGGGGGGAGAGGCCTTACAGCGCTCTAACGCACCCCCACAGCCAAGCTGAGAACGGGAGGAGAACCTCGCCTTGGCTCGAGCAAAGTGGAAGGCCCGGACTCCTACGGGAGCCAGGCTCCATCCACGACGCCAAGGAAGACTCCACCCAGACTCCTATGGGAGCCGGGCTCCATCCACGATGCCAAGGAAGACTCCACCCAGACTCCTACGGGAGCCGGGCTCCGTCCACGACGCCAAGGAAGACTCCACCCGGACTCCTACGGCAGCCGGGCTCCGTACACGATGCCAAAGAAGACCCCACCCGGACTCCTACGGGAGCCAGGCTCCACCCACGACTTCTGCAGCAAGAGCTAATGGTGGCGAAACCCGACCGCCCAACAAGATCGGATGAAAGGAAAAAGCCCCTCAGCGGCACCTCCTCGCTTCTATGCAACCCCACGAAAAGCGGGGGGAGGGCCCTCACTCTGAGAAGAGGAGGAAAATTAAAAAGGAAGGATGACGAACTACGACGGGAACAGATGAAGGATGAACCGCACCAAAAGACCTAAAGGACTTCATCCCAACTGAAACGGGGGGTTCCTACCGAACACCCCCGGCCTCTAAAAATACTTTCGACACCGGTTAGGAAGACAACGACATCCCCGAAGTAATGCGGAGCCCGGACGGCCAAGCTCGGGCTTGCGGCCATGTACGACGAGAAAGGCGAGCTAACGCATCGACGACCGGGCGCCCCCCAACGACGTCTACATCAGACAGGTCAAACGACAAGAAAAGTTCGACGGACAGCAATTTAGTGCAACGCACGGACGAGGTAACACAAAACCCCCTTTTCATTCCATTTCCGATATACATGCTACAAAACCCGAAAGGTCAAGGAAAGAAAGGCAAAACGACAAAAAGGGAAGTAAATACATGAAAAGATAGAAAGACGAAAAGAGCTCTAAGGAGGCCCTGCTCCCTCCGACCTAGAATTATCTACTCCATCCCTTAACCAGGACTGCCTTAGATTCTCAATTTCTTCTTCTAGCTCTTCCCTTTTCTGCAGTGCATCCTGGAGCACCCGACGAAGTCGCTGGCTCTCGGCCTCCATCTCTCGACACCCCTTCCTCTAGCGCCAATCCTGTTGGTGCAAAAATCCGCTTGCGCCGGAGAAGCTGGAGTCGAGGAAGTCGCGGTCGCCGTCGGGACCTACAAAGGAAGTCTAAACCGGAGGTGGGGTTGCTCCAGCAAGACCCTCCGACGCTTAAGTCAGTTCTCTGCCTCAACAAGAATGGAGTGCTCGAACGGAGAATTTAGCAGAGTTTTTAGATGAAAGATGAGAGCTTATGGAATAACGTATCTGGGGTTTCTCCTTTATAGGCGGAGGGGGCGGTAGCCTGATAGCGACATCTGTAACCGTCTGGCAACGGACTGCCCAGGGTCAGGCAGAGTTTGTTGCAGAGAGTAGTGGGGTGGACCCATGGCTATCATCGGGGTGTGCCACGTGGGGCCTGCCGCGGGAAGTGGAGCGGCGTCCGTTGTCACGACTCGCCAGTGGATGGAAGAATCGTGCGGTAACCATCTCAGGAAGTGGAGCAGGGTTGTGGCCGTTATCGTGGCTTGCCAGGGAGTGATGGAGCTGCGCAGAATCTGCCGCAGGAAGTGGAGCAGTGCTGTGATCGTTACTGCGGCTTGTCAGGGAGTGATGGAGCTACGCAGAATCTGCCGCAAGAAGTGGAGCGGGATTGTGATGGTTGCAGTGTCGTGCTTGTGAATGCGAATCCGTCGGCCGAAGTTCGGCACCGGTCAGAGCCGACGACGGAGTCCGGCTCCCGTAGGAGTCCGGACAAGGCTTACCGGCAGTTGATGTTGAGGATGGAGCCCGGCTCCCGTAGGAGTCTGAGCGGAGTCCCCCTTGAGGTTGGAGTCATGGGTGGAGTCCGGCTCCCGTAGGAGTTTGGACGAAGTCTGTCTGCAGCCATTGGAGTCGAGGATGAAGCCCGGCTCCCGTAGGAGTCCGGGCGGAGTCTTCCTGCAATTAAAGTCAAAGGCGAAGTCCGGCTCCCGTAGGAGTCCGGGCAGAGTCTACTTGCAGTTGAAGTTGTCGGCGGAGTCCGGCTCCCGTAGGAGTCCGGACGAAGTCTGTCTGCAGCCGTTGGAGTCGAGGACGAAGCTCGACTCCCGTAGGAGTCCGGGTTGAGTCTTCCTGCAATCAAAGTCAAAGGTGAAGTCCGACTCCCGTAGGAGCCCGGACGGATCTTACCGGCAGTTGACGTTGGCGACGAAGCCCAGTTCCCGTAGGAGTTCGGGCGGAGTCCCCCTTGAGGTTGGAGTCGTGGGCGGAGCCCGGCTCCCGTAGGAGTTCGGGCGGAGTCTACTTGCGGTTGAAGTTGTCGGCGGAGTCCGACTCCCGTAGGAGTCCGGACGGGGGACGAGAGGCCACAGGAAACTAACTCAGAGGGATGCAAAAAATAATGACAGAGAAGAAGTCCCTAGGCGGTGGGAAGAAGGTTGAAGGTGCTGGAACTAACCTATATCACTCTGAGGGACCAGAGGGACGAAGACAGGGACGATTTGGAAGACACCTACAGCTTGAGAAGATGCCCACTGAAATAGGGCTCTCGAAGAGAAGGCAGACACTGATAGAAACTCTGGAACATAATAGGGCACCTAAAGGTGGGAGGACGGGTTTAAATAGACCCTGGGATCCGGCGCCATAATGATCACGAATCCCCCCAAGCCAGTCCACACCCGGCACGTGTCCCACTCCCCCCGACGGGCGGCTAAAAGCGGCTGATGGATCAGCAGGGCCATTATGGTGCCGTACCTGGGCCAGTGTATCGATGAGAATTTCGAAGGGTCCCTTCGTATCGCCCTGATCTGAAAAGACTCCAGCACGCGCATATTTAATGCCAAAATATCTGGGGGCGGCAGTGCGCAGGATTCGAGGGGACGGTTTCGGCTGTGCCCATCTCTCTGTACTTTCTTCGTTTGAAATTCAAACTCGGAAGTAGGGGGACTGGTGTTGGGTATAAAAACCCACAGTCGAAGTCCTCAGCAGAATCAGCTCCAGGAGGGCTCCGCCCGGACTCCTATGGGAGCCGGGCTCCGCCCACGACTCCAACCTCAAGGGGGACTCCGCCCGGACTCCTACGGGAGCCGGGCTTCGTCGCCAACGTCAACCATCGGTAAGATCCGTCCGGGCTCCTACTGGAGCTGGACTCCGCACCTGACTTTAATTGCAGGAGGACTCCGCCCGGACTCCTACGGGAACCGGGCTCCGATCGCAACATCAACTCCAGGAGGACTCCAACCGGACTCCTACGGGAGCCGGGCTCCGCCCACGACTCCAACCTCAAGGGGGACTCCGCCCGGACTCCTACGGGAGTCGGGCTTCATCGCCAACGTCAACCGCCGGTAAGATCCGTCCGGGCTCTTACGAGAGCCGGACTCTGCACCTGACTTTAATTGCAGGAGGACTCCGCCCGGACTCCTACGGGAACTGAGCTCCGATCGCAACATCAACTCCAGGAGGACTCCGACCGGACTCCTACGGGAGCTGGACTCCGCCCATGACTCCAACCTCAAGGGGGACTCTGTCCGGACTCCTACGGGAGCCGGGCTTCGTCGCCAACGTCAACCGCCGGTAAGATCCGTACGGGCTCCTACAAAAGCCAGACTCTGCACCTGACTTTAATTGTAGGAGGACTCCGCCCGGACTCCTACGGGAACCGGGCTCCGACCGCCACATCAACCCCAGGAGGGCTCCGCCCGGACTCCTATGGGAGCCGGACTCCATCGTCGGCTCCGACCGGTGCCGAACTTCGATCGACGGATCCGCATTCACAAGCGCGACATCGCAACCACCACGATCTCGCTCCACTTCCTGCGGTAGATTCCGCGCAGCTCCATCACTCCCTGACAAGCTGCAGTAACAATCACAGCACTGCTCCACTTCCTGCGGCAGATTCTGCGCAGCTCCATCACTCCCTGGCAAGCCACGATAACGGCCACAACCCTGCTCCACTTCCTGAGACGGTTACAATGCGATTCTTCCATCCACTGGCGAGTCGCGACAACGGACGCCGCTCCACTTCCCGCAGCAGGCCCCACGTGGCACACCCCGATGATAGCCACGGGTCCACCCCACTACTCTCTGCAACAAACTCCGCCTGACCCTGGGCAGCCCGCTGCCAGACGGTTACAGATGTCGCTATCAGGCTACCGCCCCCTCCGCCTATAAAGGGGAAACCCCAGATACGTTATTCCATAAGCTCTCATCTTTCATCTAAAAACTTTGCTAAATTCTTCGTTCGAGCACTCCATTCTTGTTGAGGCAGAGAACTGACTTGAGCATCGGAGGGTCTTGCCGGAGCAACCCCACCTCCGGTTTAGACTTCCTTTGCAAGTCCCGACGGCGACCGCGACTTCTTCGACTCCAGCTTCTTCAGCGCAAGTGGATTTTTGCACCAACAGAATCCACATGGACTGCACATGGGCCCGAGTGTGGCTCGACCAATCTTTCTGTACCTATGGGTAGGTCTTAACCAATTATTTCACCAAATAATTTTTAGTATTCAATTTTGCCTCAGACACCTCTTCAGCAGGTGTGTGGTGAAGTAAAATTTCAGTACAGGGGTAAAATGATAATTTTAAAACTTTTTTAAAATCATTATTTTATAATAGAAATTATTAATTAATCTAATTAATTAATATATATTTATCCTACACTAGGATCTAAATATGATAAATAGCATGCATGCATTTAAATTTGAAATTCAAATTTGAACAGTAAATAATTTACTGTTATGTGTTCAGAACACATTACCTTTGTGCGGGTAGTCGATCGCTGCAATCTGATCACCGTCGGGAGAGTCTGATCAATGCTACATAGTCACACAGTGTGTCTGGCCTCTGCGGATCATCCACATGAAGCTCCCGATCTGATCGGCTCCTCACGAATGCTGGTTCGTGACTGCACCTTTTTGATGGCAGATGTTGATCGAACTTCTTTGATTGATGTTTGTCGACTCCTCAGATGCTCCAGATCATCAGCAAAGGTGGTAGAGAGGTGGATGATGCACTCCCTAAAGTTTGGTGGGCTCACAACACTCGTAGCTCACGTTCTCACTTTTCGAACCCTAAGCCAAAACCTTAGGGTACACAAGAAAACTCTGTGCCCACTTTTATTTCTTTTTGTTTCTTTTCTCTCGGAAGGTTTTGGACCTTGACCTCATGCAGAAAGCTTTCTCACGCCCCCTTCTTTCTCTCAAAAAAATTCTATGCATGTCCCACATCTCTTTCTCTTTTAAAATAGTACAAGACATGTCTTATCCGCGTGAGAGGATAAAGATAAATGGTTGCACACTTGAATTCAAATTGAATTTGAATTCAAATGCAAATCAACTCATCAATATCTACTCTGGGTGTGAGAAGAGAAGGGGTGTGGCTTCTTTGTGCATGGAGAGTTTACATGAGAAACACTTTCTCATGTAGAACATGGGGCACACAAAAGGATAAGAGGTGGTGCATGGAGTTGGTTGCTCATTCAAATTCAAACTTTCTTTTGAATTTGAATGGCCAACCAACCATCTTTATCCACCCATATGGTGCACAAATGTGGGGCATGGGATGCCTTCTGCGTGGGAGAAAATTCATGAGAAGTTGATTCTCGTGAATTCAAATGGGCGCTGAAGAAGTGAGGTGGCGTAGGGAGAAAAGTCAAGGTGGTTTGAACCTAATTGAGCCAACCTAATTAAAATAGGTTAAGCACAATTAGACTAAATTAAACCCAACTTAATTAGACTTAATTAGGCTCAATAAAATTCTAATCAAATCAAGAATTGACTAAGCCCAACCCCTGATCAAATCAGGGACCAAACCACTTCGACGATTAGGTCAACACTTAACCTAATTGGGTCAAACCCAACTGAATCCAATTCAATTGGACTTGATCCAAAAATAATTACTCAATCAAATTGAGTTAATTAGCAATTAAATCACTAATTAAACCTCTCATAAATACTGAGTCCAAATTTGGTGGGCAATCGGGTATCAAAGTCCATCGATATGAAACCTTGATCGAAGAGTCCCAAACCAGTGGGACTCTTGACCCCGGTATCCAAAATGTATGGGACTCATGATCAGAGAATCCTGATTCTCGATCACATAGTCCCAGACACATAGGACTCATAGTCCACGAGCATTAAGACTCTTCATCAACCATCAGATCAGATAGGAACCTCTAATGTGTGTGACCCCGCAGGTTCGAACCTAAGCCAGTACCATAGGAACTAATTCTGTACTAATCGAAGTGACCATCTAGCAATGGTACCTAACGTTTGGATAGGTCGAATAGTCACAATCATAATACTCAGAACCTACGTGAATATGGTTACTGTATAATTCATTCCTTTTGACCCCTGTGTTTAGGATGACTCAGGGTTAAACTATAAACCCTGATTAGATCATCCAAATCATGCTCAACTCAAATAGTCCTATGACTCCTCATTAGGACTACCCTGGCCAAGATTTTGCTAAATTGAAACACGACTGTACACAGCTCCTGAACTGGAGTGGTCAATCCCATCTTGACACATGCACCGACAGGTCAAGTACTTGACTACACCTAGCAGCCTTTCGTCACTGAATTAAAAATTTAGGTAGTCCAGTGAGTTGCTTGCAAGTCACCGTAGCGGTCTCAGGTTGGAGGAACATTTATACCCATATCCCATCGGAGCAAATCTTGACAGCAGAAATTACTCCGGAGTCGGTCACGTTCAGTGCAGATGTACCCTTACATCTCACCTGTATGCCATACCAGTGTCTCCACACTCCTTGGTTAAGAGGACAACCAACCCATATGGCACACAATGACCTATGCTTGATAAACATTGTTGTCCTTGGTAACAATGTATCATTTGATCGCAAACAGATTTAAGGACTAAACGACAAATCCTCCTTTGTCGAGTCTAAATAGTCCTAAGGACTTTACCACAACACAGGAGTTCATTAGAAGATGAAACAATTTATGATAAAAAATACCAAATAATTTTTATTTATTTATAATTTATGTACTAATACAACAAAGAGCACAACTGTCAATAGGCTGATGATTGGCTTTGGGATACTATTCCCAACAATCTTTCACTTGGCCTAAAACCAATCGGTGCAGTATCTAGTATCCATCTTCAACTTGAAGTCATCAAACTCCTTCACCGTAATGGCTTTAGTGAATGGGTCAGCTAGGTTCTCCTTCCTATCGATCTTCTGAAGGTCGACATCACCTCGATCCACGATTTCTCGAATGAGATGGTAGCGGCGCAGAATATGCTTCGTCCACTGGTGTGCCTTTGGTTCCTTCGTCTGAGCAATGGCTCCAGAGCTGTCACAGTAGAGCAGAACTGGACCAACAAGGGAGGGTGCTACTCCGAGCTCGATGATGAATTTCCTCAACCACACCACTTCTTTGGCAGCATCTGATGCAACGACATACTCCACCTCGCAAACTGAATTAGCCACTGTGTGCTGCTTGGAACTTTTTCAACAAACAATCCCACCATTAAGGGTAAAAATAAATCCTGACACACTCTTGCTGTCATCATAATCAGACTGAAAATTAGAGTCTATAAACCCTATAAGTCTAAAGTCTGATTTACCATAAACAAGCCACTGGTCCGTAGTATTTCTTAAATACTTCAGGATGGTTTTAACAACCTTCCAGTGATTCTCCCCTGGATCAGATTGGTATCTACTTACTACCCCTAGTGAGTATGCCACATCTGGTCGTGTACATGTCATGGCGTACATGATAGATCTCACTGCCGAAGCATATAGAATTCTACCTATACGCTCTCTCTCTTGAGGTGTTGTCAGATAATCTCTCTTCGAGAGAGAAATTCCATGGCCTATCTGTAGATAGCCTTTCTTAGAATTCTCCATGCTGAACCTTTTCAGCATAGTATCAATGTACATGGACTGGGATAAGCCAAGCAACCTTTTAGATCTATCCCTATAATGCAGGGACATCATTCCCGATTAAGAGAATGTCATCCACATACAATACAAGAAATACTACTACTGGACCATTAGTCCACTTATAAATGCAGGGCTCTTCTCCGTTCTTAACGAAGCCATATGTCTTGATTGTCCTATCAAAACATATGTTCCAACTCTGGGATGCCTGCTTAAGTCCATAAATGGACCTCTGTAGCCTACACACTTTAGACTCTTCTATGGATGTGAACCCTTCATGTTGTATCATATACACCTCTTCGTCCAGCTCTCCGTTTAGGAAAGCTATTTTCACATCCATCTGCCAGATTTCATAGTCCAGATGGGCAGCTATCACAAGCGTAATCCGAATGGATTTGAGCATTGCCACAGGAGAAAACGTCTCGTCATAGTCTATACCATAACGTTGACGATATCTCTTGGCAACCAGACAGGCTTTATAGGTCTCCACCTTTCCGTCTGCGTCCCTCTTCCTCTTGAAGACCCACTTACACCCTATGAGTTTTACTCCTTCGGGTGGGTCAACCAGTGTCCACACATCGTTGACCTTCATAGACTCTATTTCGGATTTCATGGCCTCTAGCCATTTTTCAAAGTCAGGTCTCTGCATTGCATCCATGTAGGTGATCGAATCCTCATCATTTTCATCAAGTTCGATAGGATCGCGATCTCGGATCAAGAAACCATAGTATCTGTCCGGTTGGCGTGGTACTCTACCAGATCGCCTTAAGAGTGCAAGAACAATGGGCTTCGGATCTGATCTAACCAAATCCGGTTCAGGTTCAGCTACTTGTGTCGATTTTTTTACCTGTCGAATTTTCTCAAGTTCGACCTTAGAGGCAATAGTCCCTTCACCAAGGAACTCTTTTTCTAAAAAGATTGCCTTAAGGCTGACAAACACCTTTTGCTCATCAGCTAGGTAGAAATAATACCCTTTGGTCTCTTTTGGGTACCTTATGAAATTACACTTGTCAGACCTAGGTCCAAGCTTGTCCGTAATTAAATATTTAACATAAGCCGGACACCCCCAAACCCTAAGGTGTGAGAGTACTGGCTTACGTCCTATCCATATCTCATATGGCATTTTGGTTACAGACTTACTCGGAACTCTATTTAGAAGGTAACAAGCCGATTCGAGTGCATATCCCCAGAGGGAGATCGACAGACCAGCAAACCCCATCATGGATCGAACCATGTCCAACAAGGTCCGACTCCTCCTTTCAGACACACCATTATGCTGTGGTATTCCAAGAGAAGTCCACTGAGAGAGAATCCCATTCTCCCCAAGATATGTCTGAAAATCATTGAAAAGGTATTCACCTCCTCGATCAGATCGAAGAGTTTTAATATACTTCCCAATTTATTTTTCTACCTCATTTCTGAATAGTTTGAACATTTCAAACGATTCTGACTTACGCTTCATTAAGTAGACATACCTATACCTCGATAAGTCGTCTGTGAAAGTTATGAAGTAGAAATATCCACCTCTTACACTTGAGCTCATGGGTCTACATACATCAGAATGTACCAGACCCAAGAGTTCACTGGCTCTCTCACCTTTTTCAGTAAAAGGTGACTTGATCATTTTTCCAAGAAGACAGGACTCACAGGTTGGAAGTGATTCACAATCACCAACTTCAAGAATTTCTTCTTGTGCCAACCTATTTATCCTATTCTTATTGATATGACCTAGCCTACAGTGCCAAAGGTAGACTTCTGACACATTATCTATTCTAGGGTGTTTATCGGAGGTTTGAACCACATTAACAGGTTGTGATAGTAAGTAAATTTCATTATTTATTTATCCAACAAATATTGTAACACCATTCAAAATGATATTATAAATATTTTCTTTTATTAAAAATTCATAACCGTACATGGTCAAAAAGCCTACAGAAATAATATTTAATAAAAAGCTTGGACAATAGTGACATTCACTCAGAATTATATTACGAGAATTGATTACAAGGTTCATGATTCCTAAAGCTAGAACTGAAACTTTGCTTCCATCTCCAACATTCAGGAACCTCTCGTCGTCATCAAATCTCCTACTGACCTGCAGACCCTGCATCGAATTGCAAATATGATAAGGGCTTCCGGTATCCAATACCCAGGCAGTAGTATCACAAATGAAAAGGTTGCAAGGTGTTATCATATAATTACCTTGCTTCTTCTTCGTCCTGTTCGGGTCCAGGGAGGCAATGTATAGAGGACAGTTCCTCTTTCAGTGTCCCTGCTTCTTGCAAAAGAAGCACTCCACCTAGCTCTGGTTAGGCTTGCGCTTCTTGGTCTGATCCTGTGTAGATGTCCCAGCATGAGACTGCACCTTCTTATTCTTCTTCTTTTTGTTCTTCTTCCCTTTCTTAAAGGATCGACGACCAGAAGAAGACCCTTCCACAATATTCATCGACTCCTTTTGGAGCTGGTGATCTTTCTCAAAGTTCTGCAGCAACCCCAACAAGCCGTGGTAGTTCACTGCAGGCTTTGTCATTCGAAAATGAGTAAGGAAGGGGAGGAAGAACTTGGGCAAAGAATTAAGGATCGCATCCTTACCAAGCTACTCGTGCAAGGGAAAGCCTAGTTTACTTAGGTGCTCAATCATTTCGATCATGTACAATACATGATCGATGACTGAGGCCCCATCCCTCATCCGAGCATTGAAAATGGCACAATTAGTTTTGTTCCTTTCAACGTCGTCAGGTGTGCCAAAGGAGTCATTCAACATTTGAATCATCTCCTGTGGCTGGGCGATCTCAAACCTATGACTGAACTCATCATTCATTGTTGCCAGCATTATGCATCGAATGGTGGTGCGATCATTGAGCCACTTCTGGTAAGTGTCTCAGATCGTCCCTCTAGCATTCGGGGCTGGCTCCTCGGGTGCCGGATCTGTTACTACATAAAGGATCCGCTCATACTCAAAGATGATTTTTAATTTTCGATACCAGCTATCGAAATTAGGTCCCATGAGCTTGTCATTATCTAATAATGACCGAAGCGACAGGGTAGTGGCCATAGCTGCATAAAGAAAAATCAGACCTCTATTAGTATATAAATTATTAATACTAAAGACTTAAACTTTAGTCTAAAGTTTCTCCCAATATTTTTACGAACTGATAGCCTCAACCTCCAATTCGAGGAATTACTTTAATTCCTTAGTGGGTACTAGAATCCACACATACTACACATGAGCCCAACTTTGGTTGGTCAATCCATGTACATCTATGGGTAGGTTCATAACCAGTTGTTTCTCTAAACAACTTCTAGTAATTAATTTTGCCCCAGAACCTAATCAGTAGGCTTTGGCCTCCACTGAAAAGATCTGGTTAGGTCCAACCATTAACATGACTTTATTTGATGAATCAGACTAATAAATGATCAGGCCCGACTTTGGCCGGCCAACCTGACCACCATCAGAAAGACTCAACCAAATACTATGAATGATAATTCCATTAGTCAATAAGCACCAGGCCTTTGGACCTCCAATGATTATTAAACTAATGGACTCATTATCACTCACTTAATGGGAGGTTATGACTTAGTTATCACTATAACTTAATTATTTTAGGGACCTAATAATTTATGAAGATTTTATTAAAGGATAGAAGAGAAGAAATTAACCAGCCAATTTCAATCCTCCCACTGACTTCACCAAGTCAGATTAAAAAGGATTTAATTAAAGTCGATATTAAAAGCACCTAAATCAATCACACTGATTTACCTAATGACATGGGTGAGCCCTAATCATCAAGTGATCTAATCAAAACCTAACTCACTAGGTTGGCCAGGTAAGTGAGATCAGTGGTGGGGATATGCCATTAACTCGTCAGAGATCGAATCAATGCGAGTAGCTCCCACTTAAGAACCACTGGTCAAATTGCCGACCTTACCTTAGACACCAACCAGTTCATTAGTTTTAATTTGATCAACTTAATAAATAGGGTTCCACCGCATAGCCATGAATTAAGTCCATCTTGGTCTAGTTAAAGACATGGTCCCATTCAACTACAACTATTGGAGTTGAGTCTAGAGTGTCCTTGACCTAATTTAATTCAACTTTTGATTAGATTTGACCAATTACTCTAATTTAGTCCATTTCTTTAAGCTAACCTTAGGTCTAACCCAATTATGGATCTAATCCATTTAACCCATTGACCCACAAGTTTATGCAATTATCTTAGGTCTTAATTCATAATTCTAGACCAACTTGACAACACTTAATTCTTTTAATTAAGTATTTGGGCTGATGGGTCAGGGTTTGATATTTCAAAAATAATTTTTAAATTTGAAAGATTTTATTTTTTGTTCATCAAATATGTTGACTCATTTCACAAATAGATCAGCACATTTCATAAATAGCAATCCTATTGCTAATTACATAACAGAAAATAACTCAATCAAAATAAATCATGAATATTCCTTTAGATCTAATTTAACACATTCATGATAAATTTTACAATTGAACCTTTACAATTAAGTCATTTTGCTGCTTCATCTGCATAGGATATAATTACAGTGACACCCCTACCGCCATAGGAGAATCCCATCGAATGGGAGGAGAGGGCCTTTAAACCCTACTTTTCTCCTATGACCGGACGACCATGGCAACCAACCCAATTAGATTACTTGCTACTTGGATCAAGTATATCTAAATATACCAATTTCAAAATTTAAATTTTAAATTTCAAATTTTAAATTTTGAATTTTAAATTTTAAATTTTGAATTTTAAATTTTAAACAAATTTCAAATTTCAAATTTTAAATTTTTGAATTTCAAATTTTAAAGTTTAAATTTTGAATTTCAAATTTGAAATTTCAACCAAATTTCAAATTTCAAATTTTAAATTTCAAATTTTTGAATTTTGAATTTCAAATTTCAAATTTCAAAATTCAAATTTTAAATTTTGAATTTCAAATTTTTAAATTTTAAATTTCGAACAACTTTCAAAATTCAAATTTCAAATTTTGAATTTCAAATTTTAAATTTAAACTTTTAGATTACAACTTAATTTGCGTATACAAATATATATATCATATTTTAGAACCCACTCTGATACCATTTGAAGTGAAATTTCAGTGCAGGGATAAAATGGTAATTTTAATTTTTTTTCAAAATCACTATTTTACAGTAAAAATTATTAATTAATCTAATTAATTAATATATATTTACTCTATACTAGGATCTAAATACGACAAATAGCATGCATGTATTTAAATTTGAAATTCAAATTTGAATAGTAAATAATTTACTGTTATGTGTTCAGAACACATTACCTTTGTGTGGGTAGTCGATCACCATCGGAAGGGTTTGATCATCGCTATATAGTCACACAGTATATTTGACCTCTGTGGATCATCCACACGAAGCTTCCAATCTGATCGGCTCCTCACGAATGCTAGTTCTTGACTGCACCTTTTTGATAGTAGATGTTGATCGAACTCCTTCGATCGATGTCTGTCAACTCCTCAGATGCTCCAAATCATTAGCAAAGGTGGTAGAGAGGTGGATAATGGTCTCCCTGAAGTTTGGTGGGCTCACGACACTCGTAGCTCACGTTCTCACTTCTCGAACCCTAAGCCAAAACCCTAGGGTACACAAGAAAACTCTACGCCCACTTTTATTTCTTTTCGTTTCTTTTCTCTCGGAAGGTTTTGGACCTTCACCTCACACAAAAAGCTTCTTCACACCCCCTTCTTTCTCTCAAAAAAATTCTACACACGCCCCACATCTCTTTCTCTTTTAAAACAGTGCAAGACGTGTCTTATCTGCATGAGAGGATAAAGATAAGTGGTTGCACACTTGAATTCAAATCAAATTTGAATTCAAATGCAAACCAACTCATCTCTATCCACTCTGGGCATGAGAAGAGAAGGGGTGTGGCTTCTTTGTGCATGGAGAGTTTACATGAGAAACACTTTCTCATGTAGAACATGGGGCACACAAAAGGATAAGAGGTGGCGCATGGAGTTGGTTGCTCATTCAAATTCAAGCTTTCTTTTGAATTTGAATGGCCAACCAACCATCTTTATCCACCCATATGGTGCACAAATGTGGGGTGTGGGATGCCTTCTGCGTGGGAGAAAATTCATGAGAAGTTGCTTCTCGTGAATTCAAATGGGTGCTGAAGAAGTGAGGTGGCACAAGGAGAAAAGTCAAGGTGGTTTGAACCTAATTGAGCCAACCTAATTAAAATAGGTTAAGCACAATTAGACTAAATTAAACCTAACTTAATTAGGTATAATTAGACTCAATAAAATTTTAATCAAATCAGAAATTAACTAAGCCCAACCCCTGATCAAATCAGGGACCAAATTACTTTGACGATTAGGTCAACACTTAACCTAATCGGGTCAAACCCAACTGAATCCAATTCAATTGGACTTGATCCAAAAATAATTACTCAATCAAATTGAGTTAATTAGTGATCAAATCACTAATTAAATCTCTCATAAATATTGAGTCTAAATTTGATGGGCAATCGGGTATCAAAGTCCATCGATATGAAACCTTGATCGAAGAGTCCCAAACCAGTGGAACTCTTGATTCCGATACCCAAAATGTGTGGGACTCATGATCAGAGAATCCTGATTCTCGATCATATAGTCTCAGACATGTAGGACTCATAGTCCATGAGTATTAAGACTCTTCATCAGCCATCAGATCAGATAGGAACCTCTAATGTGTGTGACCCTGCAGGTTCGAACCTAAGCCGGTAGCATAAGAACTAATTTCTATACTAATCGAAGTGACCATCTAGCAATGGTACATGACATTCGGATAGGTCGAATAGTCACAATCATAACACTCAGAATCTACGTAAATATGGTTACTGTATAATTCATTCCTTTTGACCCCTATGTTTAGGATGACTCAGGGTTAAACTGTCAACCCTGATTAGATCATCCAAATCATGCTCAACTCAAACAGTCTTGTGACTCCTCACTAGGACTACCCTGGTCAAAGTTTTGCTAAATTGAAACACGACTGTACACAGCTCCTGAACTGGAGTGGTCAATTCCATCTTGACACATGCACCGACAGGTCAAGTACTTGACTACACCCAGCAGTCTTCCGTCACTGAATTAGAAATTCAGGTAGTCCAGTGCCTAAGTGCAGTGAGTTGCTTGCAAGTCACCATGGCAATCACAAGTCGGAGGGACATTTATACCCATATCCCATCGGTGCAAATCTTGACAGTAAAAATTGCTCTGAAGTCGGTCACGTTCAGTGCAGATGTATCCTTACATCTCACCTGTATGCCATACCAGTGTCTCCACACTCCTTGGTTAAGAGGACAACCAACCCATATGGCACACAATGACCTATGCTTGATAAACATTATTGTCCTTGGTAACAACGTATCATTTGATCGCGAACAGGTTTAAGGACTAAATGACAAATCCTCCTTTGTCGAGTCTAAATAGTCCTAAGGACTTCACCACAACACAGGAGTTCATTAGAAGATGAAATAATTTATGATGAAAAATACCAAAATAACTTTTATTTATTTATAATTTATGTACTAATACAACAAAGAGCACAACCATCAACAGGCTGACGATTGGCTTTGGGATACTATTTCCAACATGTGGTGCCTCCACTGAAGGTTTTGGTTAGGTCCAAGCATTAACATACCAAAATTTAGTGTATCTAACAAATGAGTGATCAGGCCCGAGTGTGGCTCGAACAACTTGACCATCATCAGAAAGACATGACTAAAATAACATATTATGAATGATAATTTCGATAGCCAGATGAGCACCAGACATGTGGCGCCCCCAATGATCATCTAAACCATTGGACTCATTATCACCCAACTTAATGGGAGGCTATGATCTAGTTATCGCCATAACTATTTCATTTTAGGGACCTAACAATTTTAGAAGATTTAATTAGTTAAATTAAGAGATGAGATGAGACTTGACCAGTTAATCTTAATTCTCTCACTAACTTCACCAAGTCAGATTTAAGAATATCAGGCATAAGCTGGTCCAGCAAACCAGTCATGAATTCTCCTACTGGCTTCACTAAGTCACAAAGAGGACTCAAGACAAGTTGAACTAGAGACACCTAAATCAGTCATACTGATTTTCTAGTTAGCATGGGTCAACTCCAATCATTAAGTAATCTAATCAAAACATGATTCACCATATTTGCCAGATAAATGAGATCGATGGAAGGGATATGCCATTAACTTGACATAGACTCAATCTATACGAGTAGCTCTCAATTAATGACCATCGATCAAAGCTGCCAAACATACCTTAGACACCAACAGGTTAGTCATTTTTAATTTGATCAACTTATAGACTTGGATTCGACCACGGAGCTATGATCAAAGTTCATATTGGTCTAATCAAAGATATGGACTTGACCAACTACAACTATTGAAATTGATCAAGAGAAGAAATTGATCGAATCAGAATTAATTTTTAATTAGATTTGATCAATTACTAACATGGTGCATTATCAATGATTTCTAATTCTAGGTCTAATCCAGTTAAATAGACTTGACTCAAGCTAACCCATTAACCCATGAGTTATGAAATTAATACCTTAGGTCTTTGATTCTCAAATCTAGATCGCTTAATTCTCAATTAAGTTTTGGGCTGATATGGGTTCGGGTTCGATGTTTGAAAATAGTTTTTAATTTTATAAAATATTTTTACAATCAATCATCTAATGATCAAAACTTTAATTTTATATCTAATATACATTATTTCATATCTAAAATAAAATTTTAAAAATTTTTTCATTATTCATCATCATGGAAAAGATCATGCAGCATCCTTACATGCCATAGGAGATCCCATCAAATGGATAAATAAGATAGTGAAATCTTAATTTCTCCAATGATCGGACGGCTATGAGGATCTATCCAGTCAGATTACTATACTACTCAGATTCAAAATTAACTATTTAGATCTAATCTAAATAATTAAAATCATATTATTTATAAAAATTTATGTCATAAGAAAACTGGCTCTGATACCAATTAAAAGAAAAATAGGTAGTTCAAAGTATGTATTTTAAAATTTTTACAGTGAAATAATAAAAGATTAAATATTTTAATCTTCTAAACATGTCTTAGATTAGATCTAAACTATCTTTAAGGATCTATGACATAAAAAATTTACATAAAAAATCTAAAATAAAATAAAAAACTGCATCGATCACATCGATGCCCTAAATTTGATCTAACCATTAGATTATGTCGGTAGAGTTCAGAACTCATCACCTTTTCATGGGTTGATGATCTCCACTATTGGTAAGTATGCTATGAAGCTCTCACTGATATTGAGCAGCCACACAAGCGTCTGACCTCTACGGATAGTCCACATGAAGCTCTTCGGATCGATCAGCCCTCTATGGGAGTGCTAGCTTGTGCAGTCAGCTTCTAGTGGCAGATCTGACTTGATCTCTTTCTTCGATCATCTTGAACCTTTTTGATATCAAAGATGGATCAGAGAAGGATGTTGGATGGTGGAGAAAATCAGATGAAGACTCTCTTCTCTTTAGTTTTTTTCTCATCCAAAAATCTAGAATAGTTCTAAGTCTCTCACCCAAGAGAAGAACGGTCTCCTCTTTTGTTCATACCAAAGAGGAATAAAACCCACCCAATCCTCACATCCCAAAGGAGTTTTTTTTACATTCCTTCTCTCTGGTATCTCATGGAAAAAGCTCTCCTCTTTTTGGCCATGAATTTATGGCCTTTTTATGGTTGTCGCACAAACCTGATAAAATAGGATAAGGGCTAGAGTTTGTTGTAATTCAAACTCTTTTGAATTTCAATTCAATTCCAACTTTTTCTCACCCTTATCAAACTTAAAGAGAGACTTATCAGAGAAAATTGGATATGAAAATCAATTAGAAAGACCTCCTTATCTCATACACAATAGACCTCTTCAAAAGTAGCCAATGTGTGGAAAGATATGGATAAGATTTTAAGTTGAAATTCAAACTAATTTGAATTCAAATCAAAACCAACCAATTCCTATCTTTAATAGATGACAAAAGAAAGATTATTTTTTGATTTTCTCACATACAAACTGATTTTGTACGGTGAGAAAAGGTATGAGACAATTTAGGTGGAGCAAGGGATAGAGTCCTACTCATTTGGGACTCTAGGGTTTAACCAATTGAATTTCTTTCAAACCCAATCCAATTAGATCCAAATAAAATATAATGAACCTAATCTAATTAGACTCTTATAATCTTAATTAAATTTGATCATATCAATAAATTAATTGAGTCATAGATCCGATCAAATCAGGATCATTTCTCCCTTACCGATTAGGTCATCTCATAACCTAATTAGACTTGATCTGATTGAATCAAATTCAATCAGATTTGATCTAGACTTTAATGCTCAATGAAATTGAGCTAATTAGCAATCTAATCACTAATTAACCATCCATAAATAATAGAGTCCAAGTCTAGTGGGACTCTTCAGCAGAGTCCCCATCTAGTGGGACTCTTCATCAGAGTTTTCGTTGACTGGGACTCTTTAGATTAGCCATATGATCGGAGAGAAACTTCTAATGTATGTAACCCCATAGGTTCAAACCTAAGCTAGTAGCACAAAAATTGATTCTTGTACCAATTGGAGTAACCATCTAGCAATGGTACCTGATATTTGGATAGGCCGAATGAATGCTGAGCAACACTCAAGAATCTATTTTAATATAGTTACCATATAATTCATCCCTTTGATCCAAATGCTCAAGGTGACCTAGGGTTTATCTGTCAACCCTGATATGGTCATCCACATTGTATTTCAATTTTTAAAATCCATCACATGGATTATCCCAGTCAAGGTTTTATTAAATTGAAACACACTGATACATTAACTCTTACTTATTCGGAGGGATCAATTCCATCTTGATTCATACGCCGACTTCACAAGTACTTGACTATGCCCAGAAATTTTTCATCGCTGAATTAGAAATTCAAGTAGTCCAACATCGAAGCATAGTGAGTTGCTTGTAAGTCACTGTGGTGATCGCAGGTCGGAGAGATACTTATACCTATATCCTTTCAGAGTGACTCTTGACTGTAGAGTGCTCCAGAGTTGGTCACATTCCGTGAAATATACTCCTATATTTCACCTGCATGCCATACCAACATCTCCATGCTCTTTGATTAAGAGGACAACTAACCTATATGACACCCAGCGACCTACACTTGACATGTCTATCATCCTAGTAATAGCATATCATTTGGTCACGAACTCATTTAATGACTAAATGATATATCCTCCTATATCGAGTCAAATAGTCCTAAGAACTTCATCACATAATAGGAGTTCAAAATGAGATGTACACAGTGATGAAAAACCAAATAATATTTTTTAATTTAATAATTCATATACAGTTACAATGATAAGCACAACTATCAATAGACTGATGATTGATTTTGGGACACAATTCCCAACAGTAGATGCATTGACAAAAATATTTTTCAAAAACTTTTACTTTCTTAGAGTGTTATAGCCAAGTCTAACTTTATTAAATACAGCTTTTTGACTATCAATGATTATCTAAAGTTTGTTTGAACTTAATATAAATCTGTCAACTATAGGTTTTAATTTGATTACCTCTTCCTTTAGTTTTTGATTTTCTTTCACAAGAGTTTCATTTTGACTAAAAAGTTTATCTTTTTTTTTTTATTAGAGACTAATTTTTTAGTTGTAATTCTTTATTTTTCTTATCAACTTCTTCTTTTTTCTTAGCTAATGCATGGTTTCTTGATTTCAATTTTTTATTTTTTATTTTTAATTCTTTTAGATCACTCAAAAGTTCATGAAAAGCTTCTAACAGTTCATCATAAGTAAATTCACTTTAAATTTCGGGTGATACCTCATTTTCACATGCCATAAGGCATAGGTTGGCTTCTTCATGAGTTTCTTCGTCAATGGTGGAGTCATGACTGTCACTCCATGTAGCCATCATGGCCTTCTTCTTCTTGAACTTCTTTTGGCCTTTTTTGAGTTGGGGGCATTCTGATCTGAAGTGGCCCAGCTTCTTGCATTTATAGCAGATGATGGGCTATTTTTTTTCTTTTTCTTTGCTCGGCTCCCCCTTGGTCTTCTCTTGGTCTCTTGTCTTTTTCTCCTCATGAAGCATCTAAATTTTTTGATAATCAGGGCCAAGTTCTCATCTTCCTCGCTATTGTCTAATTTTTCTATATCTTCTTCTTCCTGAGCTATCGACTTGAGAGCTATGGTCCTCTTTCTTTTGGTTTCCTCCCAATGTGTTGCTTTATAGTCAGTTCGTGAGTCATGAGGGATCTAAGCATCTTCTCCAATGGTAGAGTATTCAAATCCTTAGCCACTTGGATTGCAGTGACTTTTGCCTTCCATGATCTTGGTAAGGATCTGAGTACTTTTCTCACAAGATCACTATTAAAATAATATTTATCAAGATTTTTTAAACTATTTATGATGTCAGTGAAACAAGTGAACATTTGAGTTATTGATTCTTCGGTTCCATTTTAAACAGTTCATAGTTATGCACAAGTATATTGATCTTAGATTCTTTTACTTGGTTTGTGCCTTCGTGTGTGACTTCTAACCTATCCCAATCTATTTAGCTGAGTTGCATGTGAAAATACAATTAAATTCATTAGCATCCAAAGCATAATATAAAATATTCATGGCTTTAGCATTAAGCTGAGCCATTTTCTTATCAAGTTCATCCCATTCACCTTCCGACTTAGGAAGAGACACACCATCAATCAATTTAGTGGGTGTGTGAGATCCATTTACTATGACACTCCACATGTCATGTCAAGTACTTGAATAAAAAATTTTCATCCGAGCTTTTCAATAGGTATAGTTTGATCTATTGAAAAGTGGAGGTCAGGTTGTGGATTGCCCCTCGGCTAGGGATGTGCCAAATTAGACTGCCATTGATCTTTAGCTCTTGATGGTTAAATCAAGCAAGAACTAGAGCATCAAGCACTGATACCACTTGTTGCCCAGATATGGAGATCAAGAGAGGGGTGAATTAGGTCTTTTTAAAATTTTAAAGATTAGTGCACTAAAACAATGTGCTAAAGTGTTTGAGTGGAGAGGGTTGATTTTTAGTAAAAATAAATTCAAACACAAATGATAAGATTGCAAGTATAAGGCACAAAGAACATGTAAAGAGAGGTAAGCACAACAAACACAAAGAATTTATAGTAGCTCAGTGCCAATCTTGCATCTACATCTACTTCCAAAGTCCCTACTTAGGAATTCAATCCACTAATTGGATTCAAAAGATTACACCACATCAGACACCTCCGACCCTTACTATCCAAATAAGAACATTTATTTTTTGGGTACAAGCCAACTCTCAACAATCTAATTCAAGGTTCGGATCAACCCAAACAAGTTTTGGAACCTCTCAAAACTTAAAAACCCAAATACAATTTCAGAAAAATAGAGTATAAAAAATTCAGCACACAATCTCCTTAAATAGATATAATAAATGTAATAGAAATATCATACTCAAAGAGAAGAAGATTTTGTTGAACACCCTCAATGAATTCTACACTTGATTGTTGCTAGAGAGTGTTTGGTGAAGTGATTAAATACTTCTTTTCTCTCTTTTAGAGCTGAATGAGCTTTTCTCGGATTTAAAATTGAATGCTTACAAAACTTTATGATTTTCTACTTCAAGAGAGTATTTATAATCACTATTTATCTTTGAGAATATCTTAGAGTTGATTTTGAGCCATTGGAGTATGTTTAATATGCATTAAATACACCAAAAATAGATTGAAAACTAGCCGTTATGAACTCACCCAAAATGGGTCATCCTAGGTGGGTCATCCCACTGTGATTGGGAAGTTTAATGGGATGCCTCATTTGGCCAGACAGAAAGTTCAGCTTTCTGTTTTGATCTCAATTTCTCAGGAGTCATTCCAGATGCGTTGTCCCGCTGCATGGGTCATCCCAAGTGGGTCATCCCACTGTGTGCCATGAGCCAAAATGAAGCATGCCGGCTACTCAATGAAAAGGGATGACCCAGATGGATCGCTCTATTTTATGCTAATCTAGTTTTTCATATATTTAAAGTTTAAAACTTAACAGAATACTTTCAAATACTTTCAAATGACTTGGACACTCTCAAAAGCCTTCAAAAACCTCTCCATCTTGCAAAAACTTCAATTTTGGCACACTTGATGAAGCTTTTCAAATCCAATCTTTTAGACTACCTAAGACATCACAAAAATATTTTTCAAAGATAAAAAACTTATTAGTAGTCCCCTTAAATAGTTTGCAATCTTGAAAATCAAATCTTGGAGTAACACTTTATTTAAAATATACGCTGCAACCTCGAGGGCATATCCCCAAAAAGATAATGGAAGATCCATGAAATACATCATGGACCGCATCATATCTAACAAGGTGTGATTCCTTCTTTCCATAATTTTATTTAATTGTGAAGTATAAAGAGGTGTCTATTGAGAGAGTATACCATTTTGTTTCAAATAATCAAGAAACTCACTAGAAAAGTATTCTCCTCCTCGATCCGATCGAAGAGCTTTAATATTTTTTTCAGTTTATTTTTCGATCATTCTTTGATACTCTTTAAATTTATCAAAGGCTTTAGATTTATATTTCATTAAATACACATATCCAAATCTAGACATATCATCAGTAAATATGATGAATTAAGAGTATCCACCTCTAACTTGAATCGATATTGGACCACCACATCAGTATGTACAAGGTCCAAAATGTCACTCGCCTGATCTCCATATCCAGTAAATAGAGTCTTGATCATTTTTTTTATGAGGCAAGATTCACAAGCTCCATATGATTCATAATCATATGGATCAAAGAAATTAGCTTTGTATAACTTGTTAATCTTTGACTCATTTATATGGCCAAGTCGGCAGTGCCAGAGGTACATGACATTCACATCCTCTCTTTTTCTTTTCTTCATATTATCAACATGAAGTATATTATCATTAAGTGAAAGAAACATAAGACCATTATCAATAAAAGCACTTTCATAATATTCATTAAAAAAATATATAGAACAACCATTCTTCTTTGGAATTATTTCAAAATCTTGTTTCAATGACAATGGTACAGAAATAATATTTCTAACAATATTTGAAATGTAATAACAGGTCTTTCATTCTAAAAATTTTTTTGAAGGCAACTTCAAAATCCTAGTTCCTATGGCTTCGACTTGAATGGACTCTCCACTTACGCCGAACAGCTCGAAGTCACCTTTATTCAAATTTCTTATTTTCTGTAGATCCTGCAATAATTTGTAAAGGTGTGAACCACAGGTGGTATCCAATACTCAAGAATCTGACATTGAAGTACTTAATAATAAATTAGTTTGTATCATATACAAGCCTTTAGCAATATTTGCTGATTTCACCGTTGCAAGGTACTCCTTGCAATTTCTCTTCTAGTGGCCCTCCTTGCCACAATGATAACAAGTACCTTTGGTGGAGTCCTTCTTCACTTTTTTCTTGGAGATGCCAGCCTTAGGGTTCAGCTTTTTCTTAGAACCCTTCTTCTCCTTCTTCTTGCTGATCTTATCAACATGGAGAACCTGAGTCTTGTCACCCTTGAAATGGCTCTCTGTTATTTTTAACATATTCAATAGCTCAGGCAAGCTGATGTTTAGTTTGTTCATATTAGAGCATGATCCCGGCTCCTCCCACAGACCTTGGGTGCAGCGGAACTAGCAACAAACAAATCTGGAGACTTTTGGACTCGATCGAAGGCCCTTGACGAAATCAGCCTGGTTGCTGTCTTCTTCGTCAGCCTTTCATTTCAGATGAAGAACACCTCTAAGATCACCTCTAAAAAATCCAAGATCTGGTACCCAACTAGATCAGGCCTGGACCAAGGTCTTTCAATTCATAGATCTTGAATCAGGAGGTTCTAGATAGGGAAGAAGGTAGATAGAACCAGACCTTGCAGATCTGTCCTGCTGCAGCCTTTCCTGTAGATCTGTTGATGGAGATCTCACCCGCATCTCAAACGACCTCAGATCAACTCCAGATCTAAAAGAAACTTGTACCAACCTCTTCTCAAGAGATTTCAGGTCCTGGACTTGATGTTTGGGTGACTGCAAGAGAGAAAGAGAGAAAAGTGGTTGGCGGCACAAAGGGGGAGCCTAGCGCCTCCCCTTGCTTTTCTTGCCTTTTTGGGACCTGGCGGCAAGAAACCATAGGGTTTCTTGCTCCTGGGGCATGGAGAATAGCTGGAGAGAGAGGGAGAAGAGAGAGAGAGACTTGGGAGAAAGAGTTTTCGTATTCCTTGGCTTAATCAAACCTATACAGTGCATGTATATATAAACATAAGGTCAAGTAACCCAAACCCAAAACTCCCTTGACCAACTCTATGGGAGATTAGGTTAACCCAAGCCCATGTACACCCATGACTCAACCTAATCTCACCTATCTTGGGTCCAGACCTGGCCCATAAAGAGTTGGTCCCTTGAGGCCCACATAACCTAGACCTCAAGAACCCAAAAGGCCCACAGCCTTTCAACCTAGGGCCCAACTAGCCCTAGAGCCTCCATGAAGCCCTCATGAATGATGGACCTTGTCCTTAGCCTTGGTCCCCTAGGCCTTGGGCACACCACCTAGATCACAACAATCTCCATCTTGGTGTCCCAAGGCCTCAACCAGCTCCACTCTATCCATCAGCCGAATCAGCTCAACATATCTCTGAAAGCTGTCCTGTGAAAGTACCTTCGTAAGTGCATCAGCTGGATTCTCCTTGGTGTGTACCTTTATCAGCTCCACCTCGCCATCCTACACAAGCTCCCTGATCCGATGATACCGAATGTCGATGTGCTTTGTCCTTGCATGATAGACTGAGTTCTGTGCCAATAGAAGTGCACTTTGGCTGTCACAGTGCACTCTAATGGCCTCCTGAGTAAGGCCCATCTCCGTCAACAAACCCTTCAGCCAAAGTGCCTCTTTAGCTACTTCTGTCAGCCCGATGTACTCCACCTCTATAGTGGATAGGGCCATGATAGGCTACAGACTCGATCTCCAAGAAATAGGACCTCCATACAGGCTAAAGATGAAGCCTATCGTAGACCTCCGGGTATCCACATCTCCACCAAAGTCTGCATCTACATAACAGCCAATCAGCCCCTGAGCCTTCCTGAACATGTCAGAGTATCTCACTGTACCTCCTCACTGTCCGTAGTAGATGCCAACTCCAACTGAACTCGTCAGGTATCTGAATATCCACTTCAGAGCTCTCTAGTGCTCCCTACCAGGCTGCGCCATGAACCTGCAAACCTGACTCACTGCATGAGCGATGTCTGGCCTACAACAGACCATCACATACATCAAGCTCCCAACTCCTGAAGCATAAGAAACTGTCTCCATCTCTTGAGTCTCCACCTCAGTCTGTGGTGCCATGGTCTTCGAGAGTCTGAAGTGATCGGTAAGTGGCAGCTCCGCCGGCTTTGCTCCCTTCATCCCGAACCTCTCTAACACCTTCTATATGTAGCCCCCCTGAGATAGATGCAGCACCCTCCGAGCTCGGTCTCTGAAAATCTCCATACCTAGGATCTTCCTTGCAGGACCCAAATCCTTCATCTCAAACTCTCGAGATAAGGATGCCTTCAAATCCTGCACAACCTTCCTACTCTTGCATGCTATAAGCATGTTATTCACATACAAGAGTAGGAACACCCTAGAACCATCCTCAAGAGACTGAACATAAACACAGGGATCAAACTCGCACCTGGAAAATCCAATGCTGTGCACATAGGAGTCGAACCATTTGTACCATTGCCTCAGCGACTGCTTTAGCCCATACAGTGACTTCTGCAACAAACAAAACTTTTCCTCTAATCCTGGATCCCTGAAACCGGGTGGCTGCTCCATGTAAATCCTCTCCTCCAAATGCCCATGGAGGAATGCCGTCTTGACATCCATCTGCTCCAGCTCTAAATCCTGAGCTGCTACAATGCTCAGCAATACTCTGATGGAAGTATGTCTGACGATGGGAGAGAAGACCTCGTTGAAGTCGATGCCTTCCTTCTGGGAGTATCCCTTGGACACTAACCTCGCCTTGAATCTGATACCTCCCTACTCTGAAGGCCCTTCCTTGCGACTGTAGACCCATTTTCAGCCAATGGGCCTCTTCCCCTGTGGCAACTGCACCAATCACCATGTCTGGTTCTGATGGAGAGACTGCATCTCCTCAGATATCATCTGGACCCATCGCTCTCTGTCCTAGCTCACAATAGCCTCCTGATATGTATATGGGTCTCCATTCGCTATCACCAGGGCATATGACAGCGTCTCTTCGAAGCCATATCGGTCTGGTTGCCTGATGGTCCTCTTGGGCTTGTGTAGGACAACACCGATATTAGTCCTCGATCCAGCTCGCTCCTGCTGGACCTCTTCGCCTTGATCATCCATCCGAGTCCTCTCCACCTGTGGAGGCACCTTAGGTAGGTTCTCCACCTGAATGTCATGTCCTCCCGTAGTACCTGCAAGAGGTAAAATCAAAGAGGTAAGCTGTCCAGCAGTGCCCTGCTGGACCTCCTCCTACTCCTGCTGCTCCTCCATACCTGCTCACCTCTGTAGGACTGACTCCTCATCAAAAGTCACATCCCGACTAATGATGACCTTCTTTTCCAAGGGATCCCATAGCCTGTATCCCTTAACTCCTCATGGATAGCCTAAAAATATCGTTTTGCGTGATCTGACATCTAGCTTGCTCCGCTCACCAGCTCCAATGTGCACATAGGCCGTGCACCCAAATAACCGTAGATGGCCTAGCCCAACTGTCCTCCCAGACCACACCTCCTCTGGAAGCCTGCCATCCAACCTAGTGTGAGGTGATCGATTGACCAAGTAACCCGCTGCGTCAACTGTGTCAACCCAGAATGCCTTTGGAAGCCCTGCCTGCAGCCTCATGCATCGTGCCTTTTCCAGAAGTGTTTTGTTCATCCTCTCGGCCACCCCATTCTGCTGTGGAGTCCCCTTAACTGAGAAGTGTCTCCTGATCCCACACTCCTCACAGTAGTCCTGGAACTCTCTGCTGGTGTACTCCCCACCATTGTCTGACCTCAGACACTTCATGCTTCTCCCTTGCTCCTTCTCCACCTCAGCTCTCCAGATCTTGAACTTGGTGAAGACCTCTGACTTCTCTCTCATGAAGTAAATCCAGAGTTTTCTTGAGAAATCATCAATCAAGGTCATGAAGTATCTAGCTCCATGCCAAGCTGAAACTGGGGCTGGTCCCCACACATCCGTGTGTACTAACTCCAGAGGGGCTGCATTGCGGATTGTACTGATGTTGAACTAAACTCTCCTCTGCTTTCCCATCTGGCAAGGCTCATAGATCTTTCCGGTAGCACCATCCTCTAGATCAGAGATGAGTCCTCTCCTGCTCAACTCCCTCAGCCCCTTGTCACCCATGTGGCCTAGGCGGTAGTGCCACATTCTATAAGCCCCCTGCTGGTCCTGCGCTGCAACTGCTGCATCAGACTCTCCGGTCACCACAGATCCCTCCATGCGATAGAGGTTATTGTCTAACCTCCTGTCTCTCATCACTACCATAGCTCCATTGGAGATGTTCAGTACTCCGCTTCTAGCCCTACTGCTGAAGCTGTATCCACTACGCTCCAAGTAGCCTAGTGACACCAGATTCTTTTCCAGCTTCGAGATATGCTTTACATTTGTCAATATCCTCACAATCCCATCAAACATCCTCACCCTGACTGTCCCTATCCCAGCCACCTTGCAAGGATGATTGTCGCCTAGAGTCACGGATCCCTCATCTGTCTTGGTGTATGTCGGAAACCAAGACCTGTGTGGTGTGTAGTGATGTGAGCACGCAGAGTCTAGTGTCCACTCCTCTATGTAATGCCTGTGACCATCTGATACCACAAGTAGATCATCCTCCACCTGCTGCCCAGCAACTGCACTCACGGATTTTGAGCCACTTCTTTCTCCCTTCTTGCTCTTCCATAGTGGACATTCTCGCTTGAAGTACCCGAACTCGTTGCACTTGAAGCATTTCATCTCTTTCTTTTCCTTCCTGGACTTGGACCGCCTCTTGGACTTGCTTCTGCCTCTGCCTCTACCTGTCCTCTCCCCTACTGCCAAACCCTCTTGGAGAGCTTGATCTCTGGTCAACTTTTTTTTTTTCTCATTAGACCTCAGCACCGAGACCATGTCCTCATATTCCAGAGTCTCCTTGCCGTAGAGCAGTGTAGTCACCAAAGAGTCATATGATCCTGGCAGCGAACACAAAAGCAACAGGGACTTGTCCTCCTCATCCAGCTTCACCCCAATATTCATCAACTCTGTGCACAACTGGTCGAACCTCTGAATATGGCCAATCACATCAGATCCCTCCTGCATCCGAAGACTGTACAACCTCTTCTTCAGCATTAGCTTGTTGCACATATTCTTCCCCATATACATGGTGTGCAACTTCGACCAAAGGCCCTTCGAGGTCTTTTCTTCCAGCACCGAATACAACGCCGCATCCGCCAAACATCCTCTGATCATCGAGCATGCTTTCTTCTCCAACGATGCCCACTGTCTATCTGTCATTCTCTCAGGCTTCTCATCCAAAGCCTGATCCAGATCTGCTTGCACCAGAAGATCCTCCACCCAGATTTTTCACATGAAAAAATTTCCTTTGCAATCAAAATTCTTGAAATCAACCTTCATATTGCTGCCTATGATTGGATCTAAGCCAAACAAGCAATATAAAATCAAGAAGTATAGAATATACCTTGATGGTACCTTGCTGAAAATTTTCAGCACTTGGGATCTTCAACTTCTCACGCTTGGAACTGCTTCCTCACCACCGTGGCTCTAATACCAACTATTGGAGCATGATTTTGGCTCTTCCCACGGACCTTGGGTGTAGCAGAACCAGCAACGAACAAATCTGGAGACTTCTGGACTCGATCGAAGGCCCTTGACGAAATCAGCCTGGTTGCTGTCTTCTTCGTCAGCCTTTCGTTCCAGATGAAGAACGCCTCTAATATCACCTCTAAAAAATCCAAGATCTGGTACCCAACTAGATCAGGCCTGGACAAATTTGTAGATCTCAAATCAGGGTATTCTAGATAGGGAAAAAGGTAGATAGAACCAGACCTTGAAGATCTGTCCTGCTGCAGCCTTTCCTGTAGATCTATTGATGGAGATCTCACTCATGCCTCAAATGACCTCAGATCAACTCCAAATCTGAGAGAAACTTGTACCAACCTCTTCTCAAGAGATTTCAGGTTCTGGACCTAATATTTGGGTGACTACAAGAGAGAGAGAGAGAAGTGGTTGGTGGCACAAAGGGGGAGCCTAGCAGCTCCCCTTGCTTTTCCTGCCTTTTTAGGACCTGGCGGCAAGAAACCCTAGGGTTTCTTGCTCCTAGGGCATGGAGAATAGCTGGAGAGAGAGGGAGAAGAGAGAGAGAGACTTGGGAGAAAGAGTTTTCGTATTCTTTGGCTTAATCAAACCTATACAATGCATGTATATATATGTAGGAACCAGATCTAGGGTTTCAGGGTTAGATCTTGAAAAAGAGGGTTAGATCTTGAAACTTTTTCAAGATCATACAGCGGAAGACTAAAATAAATCAAAATTTATTTTCTAAGATCAAAAAATCCCTAGATCTAAGATCCTATTACATGATTATTACATGGTATTAAATCAGAAATTAAAATATATAAATATAGCATGAACTACATGTTGATCATATCAACATGTTTCTATACTACATCTAATGTATGTATTAAACAATAGATCAGATCTATTACCTTGCAAGTTAGACGTTCTAACCTTGCTGATCTGGGCTTGAGGATGATGTTGCAAGCCGCACACACGTCCGGCCTCTAGGAGTCGTCCACACGAGCCCATGAATCTCGATCAGAAGTCCTGCTTCAGGAAATCAGCATAGTATGCTAGTACTGCGCTGATCCTTCTTTGATGGTTGATCAGGTGCCTCCTTCTTCTTGATTTAGACTCTTCCAAAGATGGAAAGTAGAAGGAGGAGTTTTAGATCTAAGACACTCTCAGAAAACTCAAGATGGAGGGAGGAAATATATGAAAACAAAAACCCAAGAAGAAGACCCTCTTCTTCTTCACGTTTTTCTCTCTAGATGCCCTAACTTGCATCTTTTATATCTCCAAGAAGCAAAGGTATTTCTCTCTGATTTTTGGATGGAACAAAGGCCTCTCAAATCTCTATCTTCTACTAAAATTTTACAAAGAAACTCATCTTATATAGAGAGATATGATAGAGTCCTTGTCTAGGTCAAACACCTAGTCAAGGCTTATCCAAACATGGCAAGTTAAGGGACGCCCAACTCTTGAGCATCTCCTCCATATTTTCGTACATGGATCACCAGAAAAGGGTTCACAATGTAAACCCTAAAGGCCACAAAAATTCCAAAAAAAAGTTGGATAAATTCGGTGCAAAATTGAAAGAGTTTTGGATTTCTAAAACTCTATCTCATAGAATTCAAAATCCAAACTTATTCCTTTTAGATTTGATCCAAACCACCTTCCATGTAAGAAAGAAGAGAAGAGACCTTTTGTGAATGTGAGAGAGATCTGGGAGAGGGCTTTTGTTGCACAAAATAAGTAGAGATTGGTGTTGAATAAGAGAGAGGGTGTGGAGAAGGTTTATGTGGCGCAAGGTGGAATCCTAGTCCTACTAGGATTCTGTCTCATAACTTGTTTTAATTTGGTTTTCCAAACCAAATCAAATCAAAATTAGATCAACCCAATTAAAATAAGTTTTAACCCAATTAAGAACCTAATTTAATCATATTAAATTATATTTAAATCTGATTTAATTTTCTAATCAAATTAGAAATTAGATTGACCCAAGTCCTAGTTGAACTAGGACTAGTTTTTCCTTGCACTTGGCTTATCCAATAAACCAATTGGACTTGATCCAATCAGGCCCAAACCAAATCTAATTAAATTATATTTAATTAGACTTAATCTCAGCCCATTGGCTTAATCAAATTAAGCCAATCAGCAATCGAATTGCTAATAGATCCTCCTGCAACACTTGCACTGGGTTAAATGTCAATCGTATTGATCATTTAACCCTAGAACGATTCTTAATCGTTGATCAACCATCTGATCGGATCATGAACTCTAATGTGTGTGACCTCATAGGTCCAAACCTAAATCGGTAGCATAGGAACAATTTCCTATACCAATCGAAGTGACCATCTAGCAATGATACCCGACGACCGGATAGGTCGAATGTGTAGAACAACATCCTTAGAACCCATGCGGATATAGTTTTCATATAATTCATCCCCTTGACCAAAATGATCATAGGACACCCCAGAGTTTAACTGTCAACTCTGATCAGGTTGTCCACATTGTATTTCAAAATATCAAATCCATCTGATGGATTACCCTGGCCAAGATTTTGCTAAATTGAAATACAGCGACTCATTCTTCTCCAACTCTTGGAGTGGTCAATCCCATCTCGATCACACTCTGACTTCGCAAGTACTTGACTGTGCCCAGAAGCCTTCCATCCCTGAATTAAAAATTCAGTTAGTCCAGTACCAAAGCACAGTGAGTTGCTTGCAAGTCACTGAGGCGATCTCAAGTCTAAGGGACACTTATACCTATATCCCATCAGAGACATTCTCGACAGCAGAATGCTCTGGAGTTGGTCACGTTCAATGATGATGTACCCTTACATCTCACCTGTATGCCATACCAGTGTCTCCACACTCCTTGGTTAAGAGGACAACCAACCCATATGGCCTACAGCGATCTATGCTCGATAGAAGCTGTCGTCCTTATTAACAGCTTATCATTTGATCGTGAACAGTTTTAAGGACTAATCGATAAATCCTCTCTTTATCGAATCTAAATAGTCCTAAGGACTTCATCATAACAACGGAGTTCATTAGAAGATGAAAGCTTATGATGAAGATGCCAAATATATTTTATTTATTAACAAATCAATTACAATACTTGGTTGCTCAACCATCAACAGCTTGACGATTGGCTTTTTGAGACATATTTTCCAACAACTCCCACTTGTCCTAAAGCCACTCAGCACAGTATCTAATACCCATCTTCGACTTGTGGTTGTCGAACTCCTTTAATGCCAGGGCTTTAGTGAAGAGGTCGGCTAGGTTCTCCTTTCCGTCGATCTTCTGAAGGTCGACATCACCTCGATCCACGATCTCTCAGACCAGGTGGAAGCGGTGCAAGATGTGCTTCGTCCGCTGATGTGCTTTGGGTTCCTTCACCTGAGCTATGGCACCAGTACTGTCGTAGTAGAGCAGGACTGGACCATCGAGGGAGGGTGCTACTCCGAGCTCGTTGATGAATTTCCTCAGCCACACAGCTTCCTTCACGGCATCTGATGCTGCGATATACTCCGCTTCACAAACAGAGTCTGCCACAGTATGCTGCTTGGAACTCTTCCAGCAGATGGCTCCACCATTCAGAGTAAAGATATAATCCGACACACTCCTGCTGTCATCTTGGTCAGATTGGAAGCTGGAGTCTGTGAACCCCACAAGTTTCAGATCTGACTCACCATAAACCAACCATTGGTCCTTAGTATTTCTCAAATACTTAAGGATGGCTTTAACCACTTTCCAGTGATCTTCTCTAGGATCAGATTAGTATCTACTCACTACTCCTAGTGAGTATGCCACATCTGGTCTTGTACATGTCATGGCGTACATGATAGATCCCACGGCTGAAGCATATGGGACTCTACTCATACGCTCTCTCTCTTCAGGAGTTGTCAGACAATCCTTCTTAGAGAGAGAAATTCCATGGCCTATCGGTAGATAGCCCTTCTTGGAATTCTCCATGCTGAACCTCTTCAGCACAGTGTCTATGTACATGGACTGGGATAACCCAAGCATCCTTTTAGATCTATCCCTATAGATCTTCATCCCTAGGATGTAGGATGCTTCACCCAAGTCTTTCATGGAGAACTGTGATGATAATCAAACTTTTATTCCCTGTAGTGCGGGGATGTCATTCCCGATTAAGAGAATGTCATCCACGTACAAGACAAGGAATACCACAACTGGACCATTTGTCCATTTATAGATGCACGGCTCTTCTCCATTCTTAATGAAGCCATACGTTTTGATCACCTTATCAAAACACATGTTCCAACTCCGAGAAGCTTGCTTCAGTCCATAAATGGATCTCTGAAGCTTGCGCACCTTGGACTCATCTGTGGATGTAAACCCTTCAGGTTGTATCATATACACCTCTTCAGTCAGCTCTCCATTCAGGAAAGCTGTCTTTACATCTATCTGCCAGATCTCAAAATCCAGATGGGCAGCTATTGCAAGCATTATCCGAATAGATTTGAGCATTGCCACAGGGAAAAACATCTCGTCATAGTCAATACCATAACATTGACGATACCCCTTGGCAACCAGACGGGCTTTATAGGTCTCCACCTTTCCGTCTGTGCCCCTCTTCCTTTTGAAGACCCATTTACACCCAATGGGTTTAACCCCTTCAGGTGGGTCAACCAATGTCCATACATCATTGACCTTCATGGACTCCATTTCGGATTTCATGGCTTCAAGCCATTTCTCGAAATCAGGTCTCTGCATAGCATCCATATAGGTGATCGGATCCTCATTATTCTCATCAAGTTCGATGGGATCACCGTCCCGGACCAAAAAATCATAGTATCTGTCCGGCTGATGCGGTACTCTACCGGATCGCCTTAATGGTGCAGGTATATTGGGCTCCGGATGTGATCTAATCATATCCGACTCAGGTTCAGCTATTGGTGTCGGTCCTTCTACCTGTTGAACTTCATCAAGTTCAACCTTAGAGGCAACGGTTCCTTCATCAAGGAACTTCTTTTCTAAAAAGATTGCCTTAAGGCTGACAAACACCTTTTGTTCATCAGCATGGTAGAAAAAATATCCTTTTGTCTCTTTGGGGTACCCTATGAATGAGCATTTGTCAGACCTAGGTCCAAGTTTGTCTGTGACTAATTGTTTGACATAGGCCGGGCACCCCCAGACCCTAAGGTGTGAAAGTGCTGGCTTACGTCCCGTCCATATCTCATATGGAGTCTTAATTACAGACTTACTTGGAACCCTATTTAACAGATAATAGGTCGATTCGAGTGCATATCCCCAGAAGGATATCGGCAAGTTAGCAAAACCCATCATGGATCGGACGATGTCTAACAGAGTCCGATTCCTCCTTTCAGACACACCATTATGCTGTGGTGTTCCTGGAGGAGTCCATTGGGAGAGAATCCCATTCTCTCCTAGATATGTGAGAAATTCACTAGAAAGGTATTCTCCTCCTCGATCAGATCGAAGAGTTTTAATACTCTTCCCAGTTTGTTTTTCTACTTCACTTTGGAATCATTTGAACATTTCAAATGAATCCGACTTATGTTTCATCAGATAGACATATCCATATCTGGATAGGTCATCCGTGAAAGTTATGAAGTAGAAATATCCACCTCTAGCACTTGTGCTCATGGGCCCGCATACCTCAGTATGTATTAGGCCCAAGAGCTCAGTAGCTCTCTCACCTTTTCCAGTAAAAGGTGACTTGGTCATTTTACCAAGAAGACAGGACTCACAGGTTAGAAGTGATTCACAATCACTGACTTCGAGGATTCCCTCTTGAGTCAACCTGTTTATTCTGTTCTTGTTTATATGACCTAGCTTACAGTGCCATAAGTAGATATCTGACACACTATCTAATCTAGGGTGCTTGCCAGTTGAATAGACTCTTATCAGGCTTGATCTTTTTGGTCTGGCTCTGCACTGATGTCCCAGCCTGAACTTGCACCTTCTTCACTTTCTTCTTCTTATTCTTCTTCCTTTTCTTAAAAGGTCAAGAACCAGAAGACGAACCTCCCACTAAGTTCACCGACTCCTTGTAAAGTTGGTGATCCTTCTCAAAGTTCTGAAGCAACCCCAGTAACCCATGGTAGTTCTCTTCAGGCTTTGTCATTCTATAATGAGTGAGGAATGGGAGATAAGACTTGGGCAGCGAGTTCAGTATTGCATCTTTCTCAAGCTGCTCATGCAAGGGAAAGCCGAGCTTGCTCAATCGTTCCATCAGCTCGATCATGTACAATACATGATCAGTGATAGAGGCACCATTCCGTATTTTGGCGTTGAAGATGGTACAACTAGTCTTGTGCCTCTCCACGTCATCGGGTGTGCCAAAGGCATCCTCCAACACTTGAAGCATGTCCTTTGGCTGAGCCATCTCGAATTTGCGACTGAACTTGTCGCTCATGATAGCCAGCATGATACAGCGCATCGTGGTCCGATCACTGAGCCACTTCTGGTAAGTGTCTCTGATTGTTCCACGTGCATTGACAGCTGGCTCCTCAGGTGCAGGATCTATTATCACATATAGGATCCGTTCATACTCCAGGACTATCTTCAACTTTCGGTACCAGCTACCGAAGTTGGGTCCCACCAACTTATCATTGTCCAACAATGATCGGAGCGATAGGGAAGTGGCCATATTTGCACAAAGGAGAACCATAACCTAATTAGTAATTGATTCATTAAACCTAAAGATTTGGACTTTAATCAAAAGGTTTCTCCCACTATTTTATTCGAATTGGTAGCCTCTACCTCCAATTCGAGGAATTACCCTAATTCCTTAGCAGGTACTAGAATCCACTTAGACTGCACACAAGCCCAACTTTGGTTGGCCAACCCATGTACATCTAAGGGTAGGTTCATAACCAATTGTTTCTCTAAACAATTTCTAATAATTTTAATTTTGCCCCAGAAACCTAATCAGTAGGCTTTGGCCTCCACTGTAAGGATCCGGTTAGGTCCAACCATTAACATGATCATACTTGGTGTATCTAACCAACAAATGATTAAGCCCAACTTTGGTTGGCTCACCTAACCACCATTAGAGAGACACTTCCAAGTCGTCATATGATGAGTGATAATTCTATTAGTCAACAAGCACCAGGCCTTTGGGTCTGCAATGATTATTGAGTTAATGGACTCATTATCAAACACCTTAATGGGAGGCTATGACTCAGTTATCTCCATAACTTTATCATTTTAAGGACCTAATAATTTTAGAGGATTTAAATAATATAGAGAATGAAGTCAGATGAACCAGCTTATCATGATCCTCCCACTGGCTTCACCAAGTCAGCTTAAGGGAGACCAGGGCTGGTCTAGGAACATCTAAATCAGTCACACTGATTTACCTAGCTGACATGGGTCAGCTCGAATAGTCAAGTGATCCGATCAAAACATAATTTCACTAAGAGGCCAGGTAAGTTCGATCAGTGGGAGGGTCTACCAAAGCTTGCCTTAGACACCATCAGAAATGGCCAGGTAAGCGGGCTCCCAATTAAAAACCACTGGTCTGGTTTACCTTAGACACCAACTGGTTTAATTAGTTTTGATTAGATCAACCTAATAGTTCGTGCTAGACCGCTTAGCCAAGAATCAAGTCCATTTGGTTCTCGTTAAAGACATGGACTTGACCAACTACAACTATTGTAATTAATCTAGAGAATCCTTGACCTAATCTAAGACAGCAATTGATTAGATTTAGTCAATTCTCTAATTAAGTCCATCTTTAATCTAACCATAGGTCTAACCCAATTAATGAACCTAATTCCCACTAACCCATTAACCCAATGTGTTATGGTTTGTGTCTTAGGTTCTTCAATTCACAATCCTAGAACCTATTCAAACAACTTCTTAATTCTTAATTAAGTTGTGGGCTGAGGGTTGGGTTTGGCTTTTCAAAAAATAATTTTCATATTTGTAAAACAATTTTACAATATGATTCTACCAACCATATTGCATGTTTGATTCATAATCAAGATGCAAGTGAAATAAACATGAAACTACTTTAGATCTAATCTAAACAGGTTCATGTAATTGAAACAATTTCAACTTTAAACAATTTCTTTGCACAAAAATTATTAACAAAGAGATTTTATTTCAGATTTAAATATCTTTTAAATCTAATAAATCATAAATTTAATCTAGATCATATCTAACAAATTTATGATTAAAGATAGATCTACACAAACTAGGACAACCTTTGCACTGTAAGGGGTAAACCTTACAGCAGGACAACCTTGCAGTTTGTGATTGATCTAAAATTTTAATTTCAGATTTAATAATCAGATTATAAATTAGATCTAATCTAAAAATAATCTAAGCATGTATAAATAATCATGTAATAAAGAACCTAGGCTCTGATACCAATTGTAGGAATCAGATCTAGGGTTTCAGGGTTAGATCTTGAAAAAGAGGGTTAGATCTTGAAACTTTTTCAAGATCATACAGTGGAAGACTAAAATAAATCAAAATTTATTTTTTAAGATCAAAAAATCCCTAGATCTAAGATCCTATTACATGATTATTATATGGTATTAAATCAAAAATTAAAATATATAAATATAGCATGAACTACATGTTGATCATATCAACATGTTTCTATACTACATCTAATGTATGTATTAAACAATAGATCAGATCTATTACCTTGCAAGTTAGATGTTCTAACCTTGCTGATCTAGGCTTGAGGATGATGTTGCAAGCCGCACACACGTCCGGCCTCTAGGAGTCATCCACACGAGCCCATGAATCTCGATCAGAAGTCCTGCTTCAGGAAATCAGCACAGTATGCTAGTACTGCGCTGATCCTTTTTTGATGGTTGATCAGGTGCCTCCTTCTTCTTGATTCAGACTCTTCCAAAGATGGAAAGTAGAAGGAGGAGTTTTAGATCTGAGACACTCTCAGAAAACTCAAGATGGAGGAAGGAAATATATGAAAATAAAAACCCAAGAAGAAGACCCTCTTCTTCTTCACGTTTTTCTCTCTAGATGCCCTAACTTGCATCTTTTATATCTCCAAGATGCAAAGGTATTTCTCTCTGATTTTTGATGGCAC